>NC_140235.1:32785831-32788331 GCF_949987555.1 Borostomias antarcticus | reverse complement strand
GTCCTCGCCGCCTGGGGACGGGCCGGACAGCATTAGGGACACACACTGAGAGACGCCAGGCCGGCTCCTTGCACACACACACACACACGCACGCACACGCACACACACAAACACACGAACACACACACGAACACACACACGCATGCACGCACACACACACGCACGCACACAAGCATGCACACATATTAAAAAATAACACAACATAGTGCAACAGTTCTAGCAGTGGTGGACTCAGCCAACGTGGTATTTGATTTGACTTGCAGCTCAACTAGTAGAAGCAGTCAGCTGACGAGCGTAAGTCCAGTCCAGTAATCAGTGGTACATTATTGATCAGGCGTCTGTCTGGACGGCCCTGTGCTGAGGCGTGTGTGTTAGCGGGGTACCGGAGCACTGGGGCAGGTTGCAGGGCCTCTGCTGGTGGGTTTCTCCCGAGCAGGGCGGACGCTCGCAGCGCCGCCCACGGGACTTGAGGGCGGGGTCCACGGCGTCGCTGCAGGTCCGGGAGCAGGAGCTCCATGACGACCACGAAGAGAAGCCAGCATCCTCGTCTACCGGCGGGTGTGGGGGGAGGGAGGAGAGAGAAAGAGAGGGGGAGGGAGAGAGGGGGAGGAAGGTGAAGATACGGAGGGAGACGTAGACAGAAGAAGAGACTTCGGTAGCAAGCGCTGATTTACCTGGAACAGACGGCTCCTCCGTGGGAACAACTAGCACTGCAAGAGAACAACGATCAGTCAGGCATCCGCTCGGTTTATTAGTCGACAGGGAGAGACTACACTGAGAGAGACTACACTGAGAGAGACTTCACTGAGAGAGACTTCACTGGGAGAGACTTCACTGGGAGAGACTACACCGGGAGAGAGAGACTACACTGAGAGAGACTATACTGGGAGAGACTACACTGAGATAGACTATACTAGGAGACTACACAAGGAGAGACTACACCTGGGAGAGACTACATTGAGAAAGACTACACTGGGAGAGACTACACTGAGAGAGACTACAGTGGGAGAGACTACACCAGGAGAGAGACTAAACTGAGAGAGACTATACTGGGAGAGACTACACTTAGAGAGACTACACAGGGAGAGACTACACCGGGAGAGAGAGACTACACTTAGAGAGACTACACTGAGAGAGACTACACTGGGAGAGACTACACCGGGAGAGAGAGAGACTACACTGAGAGAGACTACACTGGGAGAGACTACACTAGGAGAGACTACACAGGGAGAGACTACACTGGGAGAGACTACACCGGGAGAGACTACACTGGGAGAGACTACACTGGGAGAGACTACACCGGGAGAGACTACACCGGGAGAGACTACACTGAGAGAGACTACACTGGGAGAGAGAGACTATACCGGGAGAGACTACACTTAGAGAGACTACACTGGGAGAGACTACACCGGGAGAGAGAGACTACACTTAGAGAGACTATACTGGGAGAGACTACACTGGGAGAGACTACACCTGGAGAGAGAGACTACACTGAGAGAGACTACACTAGAAGAGACTACACTAGGAGAGACTACACAGGGAGAGACTACACCGGGAGAGACTACACCGGGAGAGACTACACTGAGAGAGACTACACTGGGAGAGAGAGACTATACCGGGAGAGACTACACTTAGAGAGACTACACTGGGAGAGACTACACTGGGAGAGACTACACCTGGAGAGAGAGACTACACTGAGAGAGACTACACTAGGAGAGACTACACTAGGAGAGACTACACAGGGAGAGACTACACTGGGAGAGACTACACCGGGAGAGACTACACCTGGAGAGAGAGACTACACTGAGAGAGACTACACTAGGAGAGACTACACTAGGAGAGACTACACAGGGAGAGACTACACTGGGAGAGACTACACCGGGAGAGACTACACAGAGAGACTACACTGGGAGAGACTACACTGGGAGAGATTACACTGGGAGAGACTACACCAGGATAGACTACACAGAGAGACTACACTGGGAGAGATTACACCAGGATAGACTACACAGAGAGACTACACTGGGAGAGACTTAACCGGGAGAGACTGCACCAGGAGAGACCGCTCGTGGCTCTCTCCCTGCCTACCTGGGCAGTCCGGGGCCTGGCAGTAGGTGCTCTCCTGGAGCGCCCCCTGGCAGTCCCTCCCCCCGTGGGCCGGCGCCGGCCGGCTGCAGGTCCGGTAGCGGGTCTTCAGGCCCAGGCCCCCGCAGGTCAGGGAGCACGGGCTCCAGGGCCCCCAGGGGGACAGACCCCCGTCTACGGGGCAGGGCTCCAGGCTGCAGTTCCACCAGCCATGCTGGCAGGAGCTGGAGATGGGGAGGGAGGAGGGGGGGCTGGTCAGCCACAACACACACACTGCTCTCTGGACCGTTAGACTGAGAGTGGGTGTTCTAGAGTGTGGGTGTGTTCTAGAGTGTGGGTGTTCTAGAGTGTGGGTGTTCTAGTGTGGGAGTGTTCTAGTGTGGGGGTGTTCTAGAGTGTGGGTGTTCTAGTGTGG
>NC_140235.1:32760831-32778331 GCF_949987555.1 Borostomias antarcticus | reverse complement strand
AACCAGCAGTGACATCACTGAGAGGCCGAACCAACGCTGTCCACAGGGGGGTCAGGGTCCCGGCGGGTAAGGGTCACTCACGGTCACAGGGGGCGGCCATGCAGACTCGATCTTGGCGGTCGGGTCCAATACAGGGCAGGCCGCTGCCTGAGCGCTGGGGGCTGGAACAGAACCGGTAGCGGGCCTGGAGACCTGGACCACACGCCGCCGAACACTGGCCCCACGGAGTCCAGGAAGACCACTGACCGTCCGCTACCAGAGAGGAGCTCGAGGTTACGTTTGGGTTAAGGCTACAGCGACCACAAGTGACCACGGCGCCCAGATCAGAGTGTTAATACCCTGAATAAGGACTGAGGACTGACTCACCATCACAGCTGAGCTGAGTGCAGTTCACCGGCCTCCCGGACTCACATGTACTGGGAGAGAGAGAGTAGAGTAGTGAGTTAGGTGATTCATCACCACCCCCTCCCACACACACACACGCACGCACGCACGCACACACCACACACACACACACACACACACACACAGACAGACACACACACACACGCACACACACACACACACACACACACACACACACACACACACACACACACACACACACACAGACAGACACACACACACACACACACGCACACACACACACACACACACACACACACACACAGACAGACTAATCTAATGGGCGCAGGTGTACTGTAGTCTCATATGAGTGTTAGAGGTAGCAGTACCAGTTGTTGCAGTCTCTGGGGACGAGGTCTCCAGGCTCGTACTGCTCTCCGCCCACATCACAGCGACACTCCGACTCCCACACACACACTCCGTCCTGGGGAGGGGGACAAATAACTGCTGTGTGTGTGTGCGTGTGTGTATGTGTGCATGTATCAAATGTGTGCATGTGTGCGCATGTGTGTGTGTGTGTGCGTGTGTGTGCGCGCGTGTGTGTGTGTGAACAGTCCCGAACCTGCAGGGCAGTTCCTCGTGGACACTGACACCCAGGAGTGCAGTTCCTGTGGTGGTCCGTGCTGATGTCAGCGCAGGTGACCGCCCCGGTCACACACGCCCTCCACTCCTGCCCCCCTGGACAAACCCCCCCCCCTCCTGGCAGAGAGCAGAGGACAGCACCGTCAGACCCCCCCCCTGGACAAACCCCCCCCCCCCCCCCCCCTCCTGGCACAGAGCAGAGGACAGCACCGTCAGGCCAGCTGCTCCCCTCACACACTGAACCGCCATTTTCCTTTCCCTACATGATTCAGTCTGAACATGCTCCCATTATACGATTTACGAGACAGGCGTCACTGAAGAGGGAGTCCTCATTGGTTAGTCCCCCTAGCCAATCACAGCATTTGACATCAAATTTAACCCTGTATCGCATTTTGAATATATATTGGGCATTTGATTCAGAGGCTGGAGCCAGGCTAGGCAACAGCAGCTTCAACACCACTGATGAAACGAATAAAACATTCAAATAGTGCTTTAAAATCATGAATATTAATGAATAATACTGATTGAGTGAATTATTCATGTGTGTTCATGCATTTTCAAAGCTGGCTCTACAGATAACTGGACATAAATCTGCATAATTCCAGCGCGGTGGCCGTGGTGAATACAGACCGCAGGGGTGCAGGTTGCAGGCGCTGAACTGCTGGGCAGTGCCGTGGGTCCGGAGCGGCCCACGGGTTCGGTTCCTATAGCCGCCGCCGCACGTCACCGAGCAGTCGGACCAGGCGCTCCACGGCTCCTTCACACCTGGCTCGCCAGAACCAGGACCAGAACCAGAACCAGGACCACACAGAAGCACACACACAGGAAGGATTCACATTGAGATGGCTTTACTTCTGTCACAAGTGTGCATCCTGGATACTGTGCCTGTTTGTGCTATCTATCTATCTATCTATCTATCTATCTATCTATCTATCTATCTATCTATCTATCTATCTATCTATCTATCTATCTATCTATCTATCTATCTATCTATCTATCTATCTATCTACTGTATCTATCTATCTATCTATCTATCTATCTGTCTGTCTGTCTGTCTGTCTGTCTGTCTGTCTGTCTGTCTGTCTGTCTGTCTGTCTGTCTGTCTGTCTGTCTGTCTGTCTGTTTTTTTGACTATACAACATTTCTGTGGCACTTAAAACAAGTCGTATTAATTAGTCCTGATGAGGTCGCCTGACTGAGCGAGGTCTTGGGTCAGGTGACGAGGTGGCCTGACTGAGCGAGGTCTTGGGTTAGGTGACGAGGTGGCCTGACTGAGCGAGGTCTTGGGTCAGGTGACGAGGTGGCCTGACTGAGCGAGGTCTTGGGTTAGGTGACGAGGTGGCCTGACTGAGCGAGGTCTTGGGTTAGGTGACGAGGTGGCCTGACTGAGCGAGGTCTTGGGTCAGGTGACGAGGTGGCCTGACTGAGGGAGGTCTTGGGTCAGGTGCTATCGTAGCCTAGTAGAAGCCCAACATACTGCGCTGTAGTTATGACATCACTTCCTCTCACCATAGCAGGGCTCCAGACTGCAGGTGTCCATCCCCACCCTGTCGCCCCTGCAGGCACGCCCCCCAAACGCAGCCGGGGGATTGGTCCCCGAGCGGTACCGCCTCCTCACACCCACGTCACACGTGCGACTGCACGCGCTCCACTGGGTCCAGCTGCTCCACCCACAATCCACTGGGATAAGAACAATGGGGAGAGTTGGAATAAGCTAGGAAAAACATTAAGATTCCACATTGGGCAGGAAATTAGCCAAACAGTAACACACTCACCTGGACAGGGCGCTGTGCTACACTCCATCTCTCCATTATGGCAGGTGCTGACACACACACACACACACACACACACACACACACATACACATGCACACACATAAAACAAATGATCTACAATTTTCAAGTTCAATCAAATATGTTTAGGAATAACTAAAATGGACAACACACGAATGAAGAATAAGCTGTGTGTTTCCTTCCCTGTAGGGCAGACAGATCACCAGTAAAGTAAAGAGTGTACCAGTTGTTGCAGGCGTCCACCTCTACACCGGCGCCGGCTGGGTAAAGCGCCCCCTGGTGGTAGCAGGGACACTGTGCCAGGGGCACGCAGGTCCTGTTGAGCAGGTAGAATCCCAGGACGCAGTAGCAGCCGTCGTAGCACTTGGTGGCGCACTGCACCTCTGTGGACGTCATGTCTAGACAAACGCGCGGGCACGCACCCCCGTGCTCCTGGCACTGCCCTGCTGTCATGTACACCATCCCCTCTGGACACACACCTGGGAAACACACACACACACAATGTAAATGTACTGCAAACACATGGAAGCACAATCCCCCGACAACAACCAAAATGCATAGATTTCAAATAAATAATGCTCAAAAAACACAGTCCTGATTTCAAAAATATGCAATTATTACACTATATACGGGAGTTAAAGTTTAGGCAGATTATCTATGTCAGTACCTGAGCAAGGGTGGGAGTTGCAGTCTCGTGTCTGTATGTGGGGACCAGGACAGCTGCTGCCCCCATGCTGTGCGGAGGGGGTATTACAGAAGCGCTCCCTGGTCTGGACACCAGAGTCACACTCCGACGAGCACTGGGACCAGTGAGACCAGTCCGACCAACCGCCATGCACTGTGGAGGGACAAGGGGCGCGAAGCAACACAATGAAGGGCTGTGTGTGTGTGTGTGTGTGTGTGTGTGTGTTTGTGTGTGTGTGTGTGTGTGTGTGTGTGTGTGTGTGTGTGTGTGCGTGCGTGTGTGTGTGTAGTACCTGGACAGTGCACGGTGTTGCAGGGCTCCTGTTCCTCTGTGTCTCCATCGCAGGCGGAGTGTGTGTGTGTGTGTGTGTGTGAGTGCGTGTGGTTGCAGCTTCGGAACCTGCGCCTCATCCCCACCTCGTCCACGTGGTTGAAACAGGTCTTACTGCACTCCGACCACACCGTCCACTCCCCCCACAGCGCCCCCTCCTGCTCTGGGGCTGCAATTACACCCAGGAACACGTTATTCAGAATAGTTTATAGTAGTGTATTAATAAAAGGCTCCTTTTCATATTTTCATACGGTGCTGATGTTGTGAGTGTAGTATTGCTGTGTACTGTTCTGATGTGACGCGGTGTGAGAGGTCTGGTCCTTACTAGGAGGACAAGGGGTGAAGCACTGTCGGGCCTCTGCAGAGTCCCCGGGACAGGGCTGAACTCTGACCCCTCCTGCTGGGCTCAGGGCAGACCTAGGACAGAGAGACCGCACAAGGACACGCAAGGACGGCCGGGTTAGCTAGGACCGAGGTTAGAGGATGAGGACATGGTCAGGACAAGGCCGGCGTGGATACGGGTCGTGACCCCGCCCACCTGTAACGCTGCTGTATCCCGACACCACATCTGCTGCCGCACGGTGTCCATGACAACCAGGCCGACCATTCACAGCTGGCGACGCAGCTGGAGTTGTCACAGGCGACGCGGCCGACTTGACACACACTGGTGGGACATACAAGACATGGGGTACGGTCAGGGTACGGTCAGGATACGGTCAGGATACGGTCAGGATATGGTCAGGATACGGTCAGGGTACGGTCAACACATCTGGGGTTTGGGCCCTGGGTAGATCCCCCACTGTAAGAGGGCTTATTTGTCAAGCGTGTGTGGTGTGCGTGCGTGTGTGTGTGTGTGCGCGTGTTTGTGTGTGTGTGTATGTGTGCGTGTGTGTGCGTGTGTTTGTGTGTGTGTGTATGTGTGCGTGTGTGTGTGTGTGCATTGGTGTGCGTGTGTGTGCGCGTGTGTGTGTGTGTGTGCTTGCGCATATCTCACCATGTGGTGCATTTGTCCCTGTTGACCACTTGTCCAGGCTTCAGGATCAGCCCCTCCCAGTGACACAGACACTGACTGCCATTCACACAGCGTCCGTTCTGTAGGAGAAGCCCAGGGGGACAGCGGCAGCCTGGAGACACACACACACACACACACACACACACACACACACACACACACACACACACACACACACACACACACACACACACACACACACACACACACACACATTTGAATGACTCTATTTGTGTGCACATAATTCAACGAAATCTTGAACACAAACAGCAGATGTGGAAGCATTTGACACTCACTGACTGCCACACACACACACACACACACACACACACATACACACGCGCGTGCGGCCCTACCCGGCACGCATGTGGAGGAGCAGTTTCTGAGGGAGCTGAGGTTTGCGCAGCTGGGGGGGCAGGGCGCCACTGTGCCCGCCTGGCAGTCTGCCTCCGTCACCACCACCATGCCGTTAACGCAGCCTGCGGAGCGGAAACACCACAGAGAGACCGGCGTTAGTGAGGCGCCGTGTCACGGCCCCCCTCGCCGGTCGGAGAGACCGGACCCCCGGCGCCACCCACCTGTCTGAGCGCCGGTCCCGAGGTCACCCACCTGTCTTAGCGCCGGTCCCGAGGTCACCCACCTGTCTTAGCGTCAGTCCCGGGGTCACCCACCTGTCTGAGCGTCGGTCCGGGGGTCACCCACCTGTCTGAGGGTCGGTCCCGGGTCAGAGGTCACCCACCTGTCTGAAGGTCGGTCCCGGGGTCACCCACTTGTCTGAGGGTCGGTCCCGAGGTCAGGGGTCACCCACCTGTCTGACCGTCGGTCCCGGGGTGACCCACCTGTCTGAAGGTCGGTTCTGGGGTCAGGGGTCACCCACCTGTCTGAGGGTCAGTCCCGGGGTCAGAGGTCACCCACCTGTCTGAAGGTCGGTCCCGAGGTCACAGCGCTGACCGCCGCAGCTCTCCGTCTGCAGGCTCATCCCCCGGCAGTCACGCCCCCCGTTCTTAGGGGGGGGGTCTGAGCAGGTTCGGTTCCTCCTCCTGACCCCCCCGCCGCACTGGACGTCACACGCCGACCACACCGTCCACTCAGACCACTGACCGTCCACTGGGGGGGGGAGGAGGAGGAGGAGGAGGAGGAGGAGGAGGAGGAGGAGGAGGCAAGGGAAGTTTATTTG
The DNA here is from genome assembly GCF_949987555.1 of Borostomias antarcticus. Lineage (NCBI taxonomy): Eukaryota > Metazoa > Chordata > Actinopteri > Stomiiformes > Stomiidae > Borostomias > Borostomias antarcticus. Next base: position 32,772,347 of record NC_140235.1, on the reverse strand, counting down.
TAGCACAAGCAACAAGCATCAAGACAAAGTGCAAGAAACACATAAAAGGTAATATAAAACAAAATGCAAAAAAAGGACAGTTGAAACAAAATGCAGGAAAAAAAAAAAATACAGGGATAAAAGTTACAGTGCAGTGTATGAATGAATAATTATTTGATTTAATCAAAAGCAGCGGCAAAAAGACAAGTCTTCATTCTTGATTTAAAATAACTGAGAGTTGCAGCAGACCTGAAGTTTGTTCCAGATATGTGGAGCATAGAAACTGAGCGCTGAGAGGAGGAGCCAGAGAAGAGAGAGAGGGGAGAGAGAGGAGGAGGGGAGACCAAAGAGAGGGATGAAGAGAGAGAGACAGAAGGAGGCGTAGGGAGAGAGATGGTGCTGACCTGGGCAGGCTGTGGGGAAGCAGGCGCGGCTGTCGAACTGGGCCCCCCCACAGGCGCCCCCGGGGCGGGCCTCCCTCAGGACGTCCCTCTGACGGAACAGGGACCCCAGGCCGCAGGTCACCGTGCACCGGCTCCACGCGCTCCAGGGGGACATGACGCAGTCCACTGAGGGAGGAGGGACTCATTTTTTGTTTATGCTCCAGAGGCACTGAGGTTGTCCGCATTTACAGTGACAACGAGCAAACAATACACAAACAATAGCAAACTATAAAAGGGCAGATACACCGGAGGGTATACACAGTAACTAAAACAGGAGGGTATATACAGTAACTAAAACAGGAGGGTATATACAGTAACTAAAACAGGAGGGTTTATACAGTAACTAAAACGCCTCAACTCAATATTAGAATAGTAAAAAAAAAAAAGAAGCTTCTCCAACTCCCGTTTAATTTTTATTTATTTATTAACTGCATATCTCTCCAGTACAATATGTTATTAAATTGTAGCCTCTATGTGATCTAGTGCATCCGTATCGAATGACAGATAGAGGATAATGGCCTGAGCAGATGCAGTCTGATATCTTCGCTGAGTACAGTATGTTCCTAAACACATCCGTCAGTGGGGTCTCACGGGCGAGGTCACATGCCTTGAGTACACTGGGATCTGGCACTGGCATGTCCAATGACAGATAGCGGGTTAGAGCCAGCAGATGCAGTCTTGGGTGAATCTGCACTGAGCATATTCCTGTACATCAAGGAAAGGACATGGGCGGTCACTGGCTCAGCGTGAGGTCTCATTGCTGGTTTTGATTACACCCTGCGACCGTAGTTCTGTATCTTCCTAAGATACTCAATTATCAGGGCAGGAGTGCCATTTTTAGACTGTGATCTAGGGCTACCATATTGAATTCTTCTTCTTCTTTGTCTTCTTCTTCTTCTTCTTCTTCGTCGTGTGGGTTCGTTGTCACGTCCTCTCCCCCCAGGCTCGGGGCCGAGGGGCTATCCTTTTACCACCCCGAGCCTGGGTGAGGGGTCACCCGGGCTATATATCCTGACACACCTCCAGGAGCCATGTCACCGCTTCGTCATCCACGACCGTCAGGCCACGTGTTCCGTTGGGTGTCCGATATATCGGACAGTCCTGGATGACGTGGTCTGCGGTTTGTTCCTCGGCGCCACACTCGCACGCCGCACAGGATATCAAGCCCCATCTGTGCATTGATTAGCGGATGCATCCAACCATATCGAATTACATAGTATTTTACTTGATTTCTTATCTTTATATTTTATTGTGTTTGATCTTCCATCTTATTTTCCTGCTTTTTGTTTATTTTATGTCTATTTTTATGTGAAGCACTTGCACATGCATACTCTGCGTTTTGAGCTGCATTTATTTCTATTAAAGGTTCTATACAAATACAGTTTTATAATACAATTAAATGTACTTTCTAGTTATTATTATTATTATTACTATTATTATTATTATTATTATTATACTGTATATGCTTCTCCATCATCTGTCTGCCTTCTGCTCATAAAGATGATTATTTACAGTTGTACCTATATGTTATCTACCGTTTTGTTCATGAGCACAGATGCCATAGAAAGACACCATGATTTACACTAACTGAACTACAATTCCCTGAAGGTGTGAGGCTGTAACCTTTGCCCCCTGACCAGTCGTACCGCAGTCGTTCTCGTCAGATCCGTCAGCGCAGTCCCTGTGGAGGTCGCAGCGGCGGTCCAGGTGGACACACTCTCCGCTGGCGCAGGAGAACTGCTTGGGGGAGCAGGGGCCGGGGGCCGGTCTGGGGGTGGAGCCTGAGGAGGACGAGGACGGGGAGGCGGGGTTAGCGCAGACAGCCAGATGTGAGAACCGACATCCCGACAATAGGTGGCAAATATAGGCAAGGTAATGCAAGGGTGTTCAACACCGTAGAGAGTAGTCGGACATTGATAAGAGGTTTTCTGCTGACTCAAGTATAGTTTTTTCTGTTGTTTCTATTCTCAGTGCCAGGACCATATGGTCAGAATCTAGGAATAGAGGGAAGACCAGGTCAAACAGTAAAAGCCAACTAGGCTGATGCACGGATGTATACGGGCGTAAGACTGAACTATGTATAGAATCTATGACTATAAAGATGGGACAAACTCAATGCTATGTTGTCCGATCAGAGGACACTGTGTCTCTGTGACTGACCCAGGATCCTGTCTGCTGTTATACTCTGAATGGAGTGAGTCTCTGTGACTGACCCAGGATCCTGTCTGCTGTTGTATTGAGTCTGATCTACAATTCTGTTCCGGCGTAATACTTCCTCTCGGCCATTCTTCAAAACCAAACATCCATCATTTATCAGACATTAATCCGAAAGGGATTTTCTGGGTCCAGCACTTCACAAGGTCTGTCTACTATATCATTAGAATTCAACTCTGAAGTATCATTTGAGGACTTGAAGCCGTTCGGTCTCATGTCACTGTGATGTTCTAAGGGGGAGGGGTTTGGTGATGTTCTGAGGGGGAGGGGTTTGGTGATGTTCTGAGGGGGAGGGGTTTGGTGATGTTCTGAGGGGGAGGGGTTTGGTGATGTTCTAAGGGGGAGGGGTTTGGTGATGTTCTGAGGGGGAGGGGTTTGGTGACGTTCTGAGGGGGAGGGATTTGGTGATGTTCTGAGGGGGAGGGGTTTGGTGATGTTCTGAGGGGGAGGGGTTTGGTTCCGTACCGCAGCGCTCCTCATCGGACCCGTCCGGGCAGTCCGGCGTCCCGTCACACGCCCTGGATGCGTCCACGCAGCCCAACGTCCGGCACGCGAACTGGCCCTCCACGCACAGGATTCTGGGTAGGCCGCCGTCATGGGGAGTAGTCGTGATCCAGGGGGCTGTGGGGAGGAGGGACCCGAAAGAGGTCAAAGGTTAGACTCTGAGGAAGAATAACAACTCATCATGAGGAAATATGTTTGAGTAGACCCTGACACAAACAGTTGTTATTGGATTATTGTATTGACTGTTTACTTATTGGTTTCTGACTGAATCAACACTTGATTGTATTGACTGTGGACGTTACTTGACTGAGGGTTGTGCAATATGTCAACTGAGGGTTGTGCAATATGTTGCCATTGATATTTACTGTCTCCTTAAATCCATGTGTGGAGGATGATTGCGATGTCTGTCTTGTGACCTGCAGGACCAGCGCAGTCCACAACAAATTTCCCCACAGCGACAATAAAGTATATGAAAAAAACCCCAGCCACATCACCACTGCGGTCTCTCTGTGTCTCTCACCCGGTGTTTGGAGCCCAGGCCCCCCGCGGCTCTGGGTGCTGGTTCCCATCCCTGGCTGGCCCGGGGCAGGGGTGGCGATGCCCGGGCGGCCATCTTGGGGCGTCTTGGTGTGGAGGCCCGGGGCTCCGGTGGTGTGATTCTGGAAGCCTGGTCCTCCTGTGGGAAAGGTGTGGTTCTGCACCCCTGGAAAACCTCCAGTTCCTGGTCAGAACGTATTTGAATAGAAATCAACCAACGTCCAATCAAATCAGCTTGATTCTGTACTTCAGAGGCCTTCGCAGACCAACCAGCAGCCTGTCCACTCACCACAGTTGATCTCGTCGGAGTGGTCCTTGCAGTCCAGCCGGCCGTCACACAGTGCAGAGATGGGGACACACTCCTCACTGCTACGGCAGGAGAACTGTCCTGGCTTACAGCGCTGCACCGTCACCACCGCGCCACCAGGGTGCGACGTGGTCACACCGCTGGGGGTCACCAGCTCATCTGTCACAGAGAGAGGAAGAGAGAAACCTCGTGGTATCAGGCCCTGTCAGGTCAGTGCATAAGGGATATAATCCATCCTCACAATGTGACTAACATCTAAGATCTAAGGGAGTTTTAGGTCTCAATAGACGACCCAGTTTAAGGATTAAGAAGTGGACAGCGAGCAACTACCTTCAACTGAATGCAGCTAAGACCGAAGTCTTGATCTTGGCGTCGGACAGTGTTGCCACTAGGGTGGCAGATCACATGGGGTCCCTCAGTGGAAATGTACGCCTCAACCTGAGGAACCTTGGTGTGACTTTTGATCAGTCTATGCATCTAGACAAGCATGTTTAGTCTTTAACTCAACCCTGCTTTTTCCATCTGAGGAATATCGCAAAACTCAGGTCCATTGTTGCTCATGGTGAGCTGGAAATGTCTGTCCATGCTTTTATATCCTCCAGGTTGGACTATTTTAAATTCTCTGTTCACCTGCTTGGTGACAAACAAAGCATCTGTGGACCAGCTGCATCTGGTCCAGAATGCCACGGCCAGGCTGCTCACCAGGGCCAAGAAATCGTGCCACATCACCCCCATCCTGGCCTCCCTGCACTGGCTCCCTGTGCACCTCAGGATCCACTTCAAGGTCCTGGTGTTCACCTACAGAGCCCTCCATGGACAAGCCCCCGCCCACATCTGCGACCTCATCCACCCCTTCTCCTCTCCTCCAGCCGGTCCCTGAGGTCGTCCGTCCGACCAGGGGCTCCTGGTGGTGCCTCGGACCAGGCTAAAGACTAAGGGTGACCGAGCCCTTGGGGCTACGGCCCCTAGGCTCTGGAATGCCCTACACCAGGACCTGAGAGCCTCAACTTCTGAGAACTCTTTTAAAAAACTCTTGAAGACCCACCTGTTCAGACAGGCTTTTGGTGATCTGTAGCCCAACTATTGACCCCCCCCCCCCCCCCCCCCCCATGTTGTCATGATTGTTGCCTATGTGAACTGTATGTTTATTTGAATTCTCCACTGTAAAGCACTCTGTGCACTCGTGCTGAGAAGAGCGCTCTATAAATAAAGGTTTACTTACTTACTGTACTTGCAGTTTGAATAAAGGATGGGTTAGAAAACGCTGGTGGTTCTGCTCACCTCCTCTGCAGCCCAGGATCTCCACGCGGAGGTAGAAGGTGTGGCGGAACTCCACGGGGATGATGCGCAGGTAGCGCGCCCGGACCAGCCGGTCCAGCCAGCGGGTCACAGGAGTCCGGCCCACCATGCGCACCTCAAACACCTAAAAGACCGGGTCAGGGGACAGAACCATCAGGCTCTACAGACCCGGAAGACTGAACGATGGAGAGAAAGATAGAGATAGAGACAGAGAGACAGAAAGAGAGAAAGAGAGAGAGAGACAGAGAGAGAGAAAGAGAGAGACAGAGAGAGAAAGAAAAAGAGAGAGAGAAAGAGAGAGACAGAGAGACAGAAAGAGAGAGAGAGACAGAAAGAGAGAGACAGAGAGACAGAAAGAGAGAGACAGAGACAGAGAGAGAGAGAGAGACAGAGAGACAGAGAGACAGAAAGAGACAGACAGACAGAGACAGAGAGAGAGAGAGAGAAGAGAGAGACAGACAGAGAGACAGAGAGAGAGAGAAAGAGAGAGAGAAAGAGAGAGACAGACAGAGAGACAGAGAGAGAGAGAGAGACAGAGAGAGACTACTGGATACTGAGGCTGTAGTAGGAGCTGAGAGGGCTGGTAGGCCGTACCTTGGCAGGGCTGCCCGGCCTGCTGCTCTGGGTGTAGTCGCTGAAGTATCGGGGGTGCAGCGCGAAGGCCAGCCGGTACTTGGTGAGGTAGCCCCACATGCGCTCGCCCCCCTGGGTCACGACCCCGGACACCCACGTGGGCTCCAGGAAGTCCACCTGGAAGTAGGGCTGGGGGTCAGCAGGCAGGGGGCTCCACCCCGGCTCCATGACCAGACTGAGGAGAGAGAGAGAGAGAGAGATAAGAGAGAGAGAGAGAGAGAGAGAGAGAGAGGGAGAAGAGAGAGAGGGATAAGAGAGAGAGAGAGAGAGAGAGAGAGGGAGAAGAGAGAGAGAGAGGGATAAGAGAGAGAGAGGGATAAGAGAGAGAGAGAAGAGAGAGGGATAAGAGGGAGAGAGAAGAGAGAGAGGGATAAGAGAGAGAGAGAGAGAGAGAGAGAGGGAGAGAGGGAGAAGAGAGAGAGGGATAAGAGAGAGAGAGAGAGAGAGAGAGGGATAAGAGAGAGAGAGGGAGAAGAGAGAGAGAGAGGGATAAGAGAGAGAGAGGGATAAGAGAGAGAGAGAAGAGAGAGGGATAAGAGTGAGAGAGAAGAGAGAGAGGGATAAGAGAGAGAGAGAGAGAGAGAGGGAGAGAGGGAGAAGAGAGAGAGGGATAAGAGAGAGAGAGAGAGAGAGAGAGAGAGAGAGGGAGAAGAGAGAGAGAGGGATAAGAGAGAGAGAGAGAGGGAGAAGAGAGAGAGAGAGGGAGAGAAAGAGGGAGAAGAGAGAAAGGGAGAGAGAGGGAGAGAGAGAGAGGGAGGGAGAGAGAGAGAGAGAGAGAGAGTGAGAGAGAGAGAGAGAGAGAGAGAGAGGGAGAAGAGAGAGAGAGAGAGAGAGAGAGAGAGAGAAGGAATGTACTGAGACATGAGTACATACATGTAATATCTCTGTCTCTGTGACTGTTGATGGTAACAAGGCAAACGTCAGAACACATTGACATCAATGCAAACGTGTGTTAATGATAACTGCGTGTGCTGCCTCTCTCTGCGCGACGTGGCCTGAACACTCACACGTTGGGGACGATGTTGAGGCGGCCGGCGTCGGCAGGATTGTTCGCCCGGTAGGTTGAGGAGGTCAGCTGACCATAGCGAATTCGCCCGTCCTCCAATCCCAGCGCAGAAGAACAGATTCCTGAGGGGTTCAGTCAGACACGAGGACATTTATTATTTATATTACACATTTATTATTTATATACGCTTTTTTGAATTTGCCCAATGAGACGGCATCCAAGTCCAATTTGAAGATAATTAGAGAAATCTCACAATAAAAGCAGCTTTACCCAGCTCGGTTTTGACTCGAGAGACCTAGTGGAAAGGACTTGCTTTTTGGATTTCTCCCCAAAAGAGTTGAAGGGTTGAAGAGTACTCAGCCCCTCTAAAGTACTACAGATAAACACTCGTTTAAAAAGTATCATGATAGTTTCTTTCTTGTGACTTGTTATTGACCCTTTGACTATGCCACAAGAAAGGGCCCCTGGGCTCTTGGGCCCCTGAGCTCTTGGGCCCCTGGGCTCTTGGGCCCCTGGGCTCTTGGGCCCCTGGGCCTGGGCCCGGTAGGCCTGTTCGGTAATATGTCTTTGCTAACGTGTAACGTGTTTTTTTCAGTAAACCAAAAATCAGATTGTCCAAAAGAGTTCAAAAACTATTTAAAAGTGTAGTATACTCACCCCTGTATCCGGGCCCCCCATCCTGTGGACAGAGAGAAAACACACTGATCACACGCACGTCGGAGGAGAGCAGGACCAGACACACTCACACGGACCGCGCGTCACACCGTCTCACCGTGGGCGTGACACCCGGGAGCGTGATGGCGGCCATGGAGGGCGTTCTGAGGGGCGCGGGGGTGGGGGTGATGTTCGCCTCGCTGTACGGCCTGAAGGATGCAGAACACGGCGCTGGTCAGAACGAGGGCGCCGGTCTTCATATAGAAGAGCACTAGACAGGACAGTACTGTAGGTGTGTGTGTTTGTGACGTAGAACACCGTCACCTGTCTGATTGCGTGGTGTCGTTGGCGTGAGGGTGGCAGCCTGTCTCGTCCTCTCCCTTGGGACAGTGGGGGATCCCGTCACAGCGTAGGGTGGCGTTGATACAGCCCCCTGGTGGAGGGCAGGAGTACTGACCTTTGGGGCAGCCTCGAGGCGTCGGGGAGGGCTGAGTACCTGAGAAGGATGTTACCATAACACACCAATGATACCATGTTATTATGTAAATACTGTACTCAGTTCACCTTGAAAGCTCCGGTATGTTCCTCCCCACAGAGAGGCCGTCTTCCCTCACCACAGAGCAGCTCGTCGGAGCCGTCGCCGCAGTCGTTGACCCCGTCACACACCGCCCCCTGGGGGCCAGCGGGGACACAGCGGCCATTCCCACAGCGAAACTCCCTCTCTCTGCAGGGACGGGGGGGCACCACCGGCGGGGGAGATGCAGTGGTCAACCAGCGGAGGGCTAGGGAGGAGGAGAGGAGAGGAGAGGAGAGGAGAGGAGAGGAGAGGAGAGGAGAGGAGAGGAGAGGAGAGGAGAGGAGAGGAGAGGAGAGGAGAGGAGAGGAGAGGAGAGGAGAGGAGAGGAGAGGAGAGGAGAGGAGAGGAGAGAGGAGGAGAGGGAGGAGGGGAGAGGGAGGAGGAGAGGAGAGAGGAGCGGAGAGAGGAGAGGACAGGAGAGGAGAAGAGAGGAAAGGAGAGGATGACTTCTTCAGGATGACAGTCCTGCATGACTGGCTGCTTATTCAATCCCCCATTTACGGCAAACCAGCCTCATCCACCACCGAGAGGAACGAACTAACCATCTCCACAGCCCATGAGCTCCAGGCGGAGGTATATGCCGTTGTGGAAGTCGTGAGGCAGCACGCGCACATACTGAGCCGCCACCATCCTGTCCAGCCTGCTCTCCACCGCGCCACGGTCCTCCTGGTTCCCACGAAACACCTGGAGAGAGTACGGCAGGTGACACGCTCGTGTGGATCTATCCTCAGCCTAGACAGATGTACAGTTAGCTGTTCCCAGTCACAATAGTCACATCGGTGTGCCACGTGAAATTCACCGCCATGTTTTTTTCTGAACAAAAAGCCGCAGAGCGTGTGTGAGAGGAGGCGGACCTTGGCCCTGGGGCGGGCGTCGGTGATGAGCTCCTGGTAGGTGTGCCACAGCCTCCCGTCGGTGCTGAACTGCAGGTAGAAGCTGGACACGTAGGCGTCGAACACCCCGCCTCCCTGGGTCACCAGCCCGGTGACGTTCCGGGGCCTCAGCAGGTCCAGCTGCAGGTAGGGGGTCGGGTGGGAGGCGTCGCCGGGGGCCCCCGGGGGCAGGTCCCTGTACTCCTCAGGCTCCGGGCTCCAGCCCTGGAGGTCGGTGCGGGGGTCCCGGCCATGCAGGCGGCCAGCGCTGGGGGGGTGACCCCGCTGGTGGGAGGAGGAGCTAAAACTGGAGTCAGGAAGAGACCCCACACCCAGCGGAGACCAGCACTCGTCTGAAAACACACACACACACACACACACACACACACACACACACACACACACACACACACATACTGACCTGTAACAAACCAGATCTCCTACATAGCGTAACATTTTGCTGATTAAGGAAAAGGGAAGTGCTTGATGAAGGCAGGAGGACACTGACCTCCATGGGGAAGTGGGTATGTGGGCACAGCGCCCCCTGCTGGTGTGGTGGGCTGGCTGCTCACTGTCAGGGGCGCAGGGGTCGTCGTCACGGTGACATTGACACCTAACAGAGGGAACACACTGACCACTGAACTGAAGGAGGGACACGTTTATTCCTATGGATCTCAAACTTGGTGATCTTGCCGTCTAAGAAAAAAATAATGTTCTCATGCTCTTCCACCAAATGGAAAATTCGGTGTGCTCCCCCATTTGACTTTGATCAAGACCTTCCAATAATGACGTTTCTCTGTTCCTGACATGGAGCTTGAAATAGGAAATATTGACAGACAAAGGCTTACATGTAAAAGATAATATACAATAGGGGCAGGTTACCTGGTCCTTCACAGTAGCAACATCTGTCACCCTCCCCTGGAACCAGACTTTGACCCTGTAACACACACACACACACACACACACACACACACACACACACACGCACACACACACACACACACACACACACACACACACACACACACACACACACACACACAGGGGATTGTGTTGCTAAGACACATGACGGCAGCAGGAAATCTGTGAATACTGGGTAAACAGAGCTACAGATTGTATTCTTGAGGAACTACCCTGGAACATTTGCTTAAGATAAAACGTGCACACAAAGCCTAGCGCAGAGAGGGAAGAAACAAACACACCCAGCCTAGCACAGAGAGGGAAGAAACAAACACACCCAGCCTAGCACAGAGAGGGAAGAAACAAACACACCTAGCCTAGCACAGAGAGGGAAGAAACAAACACACCCAGCCTAGCACAGAGAGGGAAGAAACAAACACACCCAGCCTAGCACAGAGAGGGAAGAAACAAACACACCTAGCCTAGCACAGAGAGGGAAGAAACAAACACACCCAGCCTAGCACAGAGAGGGAAGAAACAAACACACCCAGCCTAGCGCAGAGAGGGAAGAAACAAACACACCCAGCCTAGCGCAGAGGGAAGAAACAAACACACCCAACCTAGCGCAGAGAGGGAAGAAACAAACACACCCAGCCTAGCACAGAGAGGGAAGAAACAAACACACCCAGCCTAGCACAGAGAGGGAAGAAACAAACACACCCAACCTGAACACCATCCACCTCCACAACCTGAACACCACCCACCTCCTCAACCTGAACACCATCCACCTCCTCAACCCCAACACCATCCACCTCCTCAACCCCAACACCATCCACCTCCTTAACCTCCAACACCATCCACCTCCTCAACCTGAACACCATCCACCTCCTCAACCCCACCATCCACCTTCTCAATCTTCAGCACCATCCACCTCCTCAACCTGAACACCATCCACTTCCTCAACCCCAACACCATCCACCTCCTCAACCTGAACACCATTCCCCTCCTCAACCTCCAACACCCTGAACACCATCTACCTCCTCAACCTCCAGCACCTGAACACCATCCTTCCTCCTCAACCCCAACACCATCCCCCTCCTCAACCCCAACACCATCCACCTCCTCAACCTCCAGCACCTGAACACCATCCACCTCCTCAACCTCCAGCACCTGAAAACCATCCACCTCCTCAACCTCCAGCACCTGAACACCATCCACCTCCTCAACCTCCATCACCCTGAACACCATCCACCTCCTCAACCTGAACACCATTCCCCTCCTCAACCTCCAACACCCTGAACACCATCTACCTCCTCAACCTCCAGCACCTGAACACCATCCTTCCTCCTCAACCCCAACACCATCCCCCTCCTCAACCCCAACACCATCCACCTCCTCAACCTCCAGCACCTGAACACCATCCACCTCCTCAACCTCCAGCACCTGAAAACCATCCACCTCCTCAACCTCCAGCACCTGAACACCATCCACCTCCTCAACCTCCATCACCCTGAACACCATCCACCTCCTCAACCTCCATCACCCTGAACACCATCCACCTCCTCAACGTCCAGCACCTGAACACCATCCA
>NC_140235.1:32753331-32755831 GCF_949987555.1 Borostomias antarcticus | reverse complement strand
TCCGTGTCTGTTTGTCACTAGAACATGAGTACATCAGTGTCTGTCACTAGAGCCACAGCAGCCTAGAACCGTGTAGCATAGAGTGAGCATACATAATACAGCCTAGAACCGTGTAGCATAGAGTGAGCATACATAATCCAGCCTAGAACCGTGTAGCATAGAGTGAGCATAATCCAGAGAACATTGTTGTTAGTATGTGAATATTGATTCTGGTCAACAAATCCCGGTCTACATTTTGCGATGTCCTGTACATGATGAGGTCTGTGCTGTGTGTTGTTATTGTTGTTGTTGCGTTGTTGTTGCTGGAGAAGGGACTGACCGCAGGTGTCCACGCTCTCGTCGGAGGCGTCACTGCAGTGGGGCACGCCGTCGCACAGTTGCTGGTGATCCACACAGCGGTCCCCGCTGAGGCACGGCGTCTGGCCCGGCGCGCACACACGCTCGCAGGCACGCTCGTCACTCCCGTCCACGCAGTCGGCCTCGCCGTCACAGCGCCAGGCCTGGGGCACGCACTGACCGCTGGCACAGCTGAACTCATAGGGTCTGCACGCTGGGGGGGGGGTTAGAGGGTTCAATACTCTGGACCAATACCACACTGAAACACAGGTCCCTGTCCCAGGTCCGCCCAGGTTTGAAAGGATTGGCGACCGTTGTGTGAGAATGATGAGAGGCCTGAGTTTTGGTTTGGAATTGGGCCTGAGGTTTGGAATTGGGCCAGAGGTTTGGTTTGGAACCGGGCCGTTTGTGAGAGGCCCTCCTCTAACCAACTAACTTGACATTCTCTCGCCATTGTCGGCCGTACCAGAAGTGGGCGCCGTCGGGGTGGGAGGTGCGGGCGATGTTGCCGTGGTGACGGCGTGGCAGTTGGTCTGGTTCTCGTCCTCTCCACCCCGGCAGTCTGAGACCCCGTCACACAGCCGGGCCCCGGGGACGCAGGTGCCATCGCTGCAGGCGAACTGGCCAGGGGCACAGGTCACTATCACACACACACACACACACACACGCACACACGCACACACACACACACACACACACACATACAGACTTTACAATTAACATTTTCAATGATAACCAAAACAATATATTCATAATGATACCGTAATGAGCTCATTGTACTGCAGATGCTAGTGTAATCTTAAAAGTAACACAAGCTCTTTGTCCTGGCGATAGATTCACAAATGGTCGTGTTTGATGTGAAGGGTTAGCCTAACTCTAACCCTAACCTAACCTAACCCAAGAACAAGAAGGATGTTGATGTTGGTGTTGAGTTTAGCGTGCGTGACGGAAGCACCTTTGCTGGGGCAGACCGCCTCGTCGGTGCCGGAGGGGCAGTCTCTGTGTCCGTCACACACCCTCTCTGGGGGGACGCAGCGGCCCCCCGGGCACTGGAGCTCCGCCGGGGCACACACACACCCGCGCTCGTCACTCAGGTCCCCGCAGTCATCATGGCCGTCGCAGCGGTGGAGGTAGAGAACGCAGCGGCCCCCTGAACACAGGAACTCCCCCTCACCACACACCACGCCGCAGTCTGACCACACACACACACACACACACGCACACACATACACACACATACATACATACACACACGCACACACGCATACACACACACACAGTTTATAAGCATGCACGCACACACATCACCTTTTTTACTCTGACTGTGTGTGTTTCTGTTATGGCACTACACACGACACACACTCAGACACACACACACACACACACACACACACACACACACACACACAGTCCAGTCCTCTCCCCCGGGCGCTTTCTAAACCCCCAGACCCACCCTGCTCATCAGAACCAGAACCCCCCAGACCCACCCTGCTCATCAGAACCAGAACCCCCCAGACCCACCCTGCTCACCAGAACCCCTCAGACCCACCCTGCTCATCAGAACCAGAACCCCCCAGACCAACCCTGCTCATCAGAACCAGAACCCCCCAGACCCACCCTGCTCACCAGAACCCTTCAGACCCACCCTGCTCATCAGAACCAGAACCCCCCAGACCCACCTTGCTCACCAGAACCAGAACCCCCAGACACACCCTGCTCATCAGAACCCCCCAGACCCACCCTGCTCATCAGAACCAGAACCCCTCAGACCCACCATGCTCATCAGAACCCCCCAGACCCACCCTGCTCACCAGAACCCCTCAGACCCACCCTGCTCATCAGAACTAGAACCCCCCAGACCCACCCTACTCATCAGAACCCCCCAGACCCACCCTGCTCATCAGAACCAGAACACCCCAGACCCACCCTGCTCACCAGAATCAGAACACCCCAGACCCACCCTGCTCACCAGAATCAGAACCCCCCAGACCCACCCTGCTCACCAGAACCCCTCAGACCCATCCTGCTCATCAGAACCAGAACCCCCCAGACCAACCCTGCTCATCAGAACCAGAACTCCGCCAGACCCACCCTGCTCACCAGAACCCCTCAGACCCACCCTGCTCATCAGAACCAGAACCCATCAGACCCACCCTGCTCATCA
>NC_140235.1:32745831-32748331 GCF_949987555.1 Borostomias antarcticus | reverse complement strand
GCCGGTGGCAACGCAGGTGCCGGCGCACGGGGACTGGCCACAGTGCCAGCGACGCTCCTTGCACACGCTGCGGAGAGGAGGAGGAGGAGGAGGAGAGAGGGAGGAGAGAGGGAGGAGGAGGAGGAGGAGAGAGGGGGGAGGAGGGAGGAGGAGGAGGAGCAGAGAGGGAGGAGAGAGGGGGGAGGGGGAAGGAGGAGGAGGAGGAGAGAGGGAGGAGGAGGAGGAGGGAGGAGGAGGAGAGAGGGAGGAGAGAGGAGGGAGGAGGAGGGAGGAGGAGGAGGAGGAGGGGGAGGAGAGAGGGAGGAGAGAGGGAGGAGAGAGGAGGAGGAGAGAGAGGAGGAGGAGGAGGGGGGAGGAGAGAGGGAGGAGGAGGAGGAGAGAGAGGAGGAGGGAGGGAGGAGAGAGGGAGGAGAGAGGGAGGAGGAGGAGGAGAGAGAGGAGGAGGGAGGGAGAGGAGGAGGAGGAGAGAGAGGAAGGAGGAGGAGAAGTGATGACAGAGTGGTGCGGATGTGGAGAGCAGATTAATAAAAGGCTTGTGGGCCCTGCTGCTCACCAGGTGTTGCAGTCCTTGGTGATGGTGTCGTTGCTATGGTACAGGCGGCCGTTGTGGTGACACGGGCACTCGTCTGGCAGAACACAGTCATCCCCCTGGGGAGGCGGAGGAGAGGAGACCTGGTTACATCTGTCTGTCTGTCTGTCTGTCTGTCTGTCTGTCTGTCTGTCTGTCTGTCTGTCTGTCTATCTATCTATCTATCTATCTATCTATCTATCTGTCTATCTATCTATCTATCTATCTATCTATCTATCTATCTATCTGTCTATCTATCTATCTATCTAGTGTATATTGTCCATGGTTTGTAGTGTGGGTGAGAGGTGGGAGATCCAGGCGGACCCACCAGCAGCACGGTGCCGGGGGGGCAGACGCAGCCGGCCAGGGGCTCTGCGCAGGGTCCCGGGGGTCCGGTCTGCCCGGGGGGGCCCTGGCCTGGGGCGTCCAGGCTGGAGCAGCTGAGCAGGCAGGAGCGAGGGGAGTAGACCAGGGAGCCTGGACACCGGTTCACCTGGGGACAGCGCTCCTCCGAGCAGTTCCACGCTCCACGCTGACACACGCTGGAGACAGGGGGACAGGAGGGACACAGAGACAGGACGGGGGCGGGGGGGACAGGAGGGACCCAGACACAGAGACAGGACGAGGGCGGGGGGGGGGGGAGGGTCCCAGACACAGAGACAGGACGGAGACAGAGAGGGGGCAGACGAGAGGTTAAGTGGGGTTATGAGTGGGGCTAGTTGGGTGTGTATGAGTGGGGTTAGTTGGGTGTGTATGAGTGGGGTTAGTTGGGTGTGTATGAGTGGGGTTAGTTGGGTCAAAGTCATGCATCCAGACTCAGCTGCTCCTAACCTCAGTGACCCTGGAGCAATCTCTTTCCTCTGATAAGCTAGACTGTTTTATTGAGGGGCTTAGAGAAGCACTACAAACACACGCAACACTAGCTTGGGCAACACAACGCTGTGGGTGCAAGTTGACTCATGTTTCAACATTCCTACTATCAAATCCAAACTCCACCTGGCAATCAAACCGTTGATTGAACACCATGTTCAAGCTACTGTACATACTGTACTTGTGCACAAAGTTCACACACACAGAGTTCACGCCCCCAAGTGCGTTCAAATACCCATCACGCACAAACACACACCCACACACACACACAGACTTCAGTGCGTGTAAGATAGTTTCCCCATGATTCCCTTGGACTGTGATGTGGTCAAGAGACACAATGAAATCAACCTATCCTGAGGCAGGAGGAGCAGGTCATAGAGTGACTTCATCAGACCTCTCAGACCACAGGGACAGGGAGGTCTACCTCTCAGACCACAGGGACAGGGAGGTCTACCTGCTCTCACACACTAGGACAGGGAGGTCTACCTCTCAGACCACAGGGACAGGGAGGTCTACCTGCTCTCTCACACTGGGACAGGGAGGTCTACCTGCTCTCACACACTGGGACAGGGAGGTCTAACTGCTCTCACACACTGGGACAGGGAGGTCTACCTCTCAGACCACTGGGACAGGGAGGTCTTCCTGCTCTCACACACTGGGACAGGGAGGTCTAACTGCTCTCTCACACTGGGACAGGGAGGTCTAACTGCTCTCTCACACTGGGACAGGGAGGTCTACCTGCTCTCTCACACTGGGACAGGGAGGTCTACCTGCTCTCACACACTGGGACAGGGAGGTCTACCTGCTCTCACACACTGGGACAGGGAGGTCTACCTGCTCTCACACACTGGGACAGGGAGGTCTACCTGCTCTCACACACTGGGACAGGGAGGTCTACCTGCTCTCTCACACTGGGACAGGGAGGTCTACCTCTCACACACTGGGACAGGGAGGTCTACCTGCTCTCTCACACTGGGACAGGGAGGTCTACCTGCTCTCACACACTGGGACAGGGAGGTCTACCTGCTCTCACACACTGGGACAGGGAGGTCTACCTGCTCT
>NC_140235.1:32623331-32738331 GCF_949987555.1 Borostomias antarcticus | reverse complement strand
CAGACCAGAACATCACAGACCAGAACATCACCCCCACAGACCAGAACATCACAGACCAGAACATCACAGACCAGAACATCACCCCCACAGACCAGAACATCACAGACCAGAACATCACAGACCAGAACATCACCCCCACAGACCAGAACATCACCCCCACAGACCAGAACATCACCCCCACAGACCAGAACATCACAGACCAGAACATCACCCCCACAGACCAGAACATCACCCCCACAGACCAGAACATCACCACCCACAGACCAGAACATCACCCCCACAGACCAGAACATCACCACCCACAGACCAGAACATCACCCCCACAGACCAGAACATCACAGACCAGAACATCACCCCCACAGACCAGAATATCACAGACCAGAACATCACCCCCACAGACCAGAACATCACCACCCACAGACCAGAACATCACAGACCAGAACATCACCACCACAGACCAGAACATCACAGACCAGAACATCACCCCCACAGACCAGAACATCACCACCCACAGACCAGAACATCACAGACCAGAACATCACCCCCCACAGACCAGAACATCACAGACCAGAACATCACCCCCACAGACCAGAACACCACCCCCACAGACCAGAACATCACCCCCACAGACCAGAACATCACCCCCCACAGACCAGAACACCACCCCCACAGACCAGAACATCACAGACCAGAACATCACCACCACAGACCAGAACATCACAGACCAGAACACCACCCCCACAGACCAGAACATCACCCCCACAGACCAGAACATCACCCCCCACAGACCAGAACACCACCCCCACAGACCAGAACATCACAGACCAGAACATCACCCCCACAGACCAGAATATCACAGACCAGAACATCACCCACTGTACTTTTTGTTTTGTTTTTACTATTCTAATATTGAGTTGAGGTGTTTTAGTTACTGTATATACCCTCCTGTTTTAGTTACTGTATATACCCTCCTGTTTTAGTTACTGTATATACCCTCCTGTTTTAGTTACTGTATATACCCTCCTGTTTTAGTTACTGTATAAACCCTCCTGTTTTAGTTACTGTATACACCCTCCTGTTTTAGTTACTGTATATACCCTCCTGTTTTAGTTACTGTATATACCCTCCTGTTTTAGTTACTGTATATACCCTCCTGTTTTAGTTACTGTATATACCCTCCTGTTTTAGTTACTGTATAAACCCTCCTGTTTTAGTTACTGTATACACCCTCCTGTTTTAGTTACTGTATATACCCTCCTGTTTTAGTTACTGTATACACCCTCCTGTTTTAGTTACTGTATATACCCTCCTGTTTTAGTTACTGTATAAACCCTCCTGTTTTAGTTACTGTATATACCCTCCTGTTTAAGTTACTGTATATACCCTCCAGTGTATCTGTCCTTTTATTGTTTGCTATTGTTTGTGTATTGTTCGCTCGTCATCACTGTACATGAGGGCAACCTCAGTGCCTCTCGAGCATAAATAAAAAAGTACAGCTACACTACACTACGTGTGTGCCAGAAGCACTAGACATGAAATATCATTCTCCACGGGGGCCAATAGAGATGGAGGAAATCTGGCTATTCATTTACATATCAGGGACATCTATTTATTTACCTATCAGGGACATCTATTCATTATATATCAGGGACATCTATTCATTTACATATCAGGGACATCTATTCATTTACATATCAGGGACATCTATTCATTTACATATCAGGGGCATCTTATAGTGTTTCACAGAAGCCTCCCTTTCCAAGGAAGCATGTCATCTGTCTCTCCTGGGTCTGTATTTCTTTACAGTACATTACATTTACATTACATTAGTCATTTAGCAGACGCTTTTATCCAAAGCGACTAACAATAATTACATTTAACGTAGGAAAAGCCAATGTACTACTACTCACCAGAACTCAGAAGTGCATCTCCTTTCTAAAACAAGTGACTAAGAGCATAATCTAAAGATGAAGGCAAAGTGCCAGAATAGCAATCTAAAATACAATAGGTGTTTAAGAGGGAGGATGGTTGTAGTACTGTTCCTGCAGCGGCCCCGGGACGATACCCATGAGGTCTCCCAGGCACAGGAGCGTCGTGTCTGAGTGTCTGTGTGTGTGTGTGTGTGTGTTTGTGTATGTGTGTGTGTGTGTGTGTGGCGGTGGGGCCCCACGGGGCGCTCTCACCCGGTGATGACACTGTGCGAAGGGGCTCTCCAGCAGGGGGCGACACCTGGCCTCAGCGTCCCGGCGCAGCTGGGCGTCCCCCGCCACGTCACAGCTGTGCCCGAGCTCGGCGGCGTCGCTGCAGCCCTGACCGACCGCGGGGGACAAGAGCGCCCCAGAGATTAGGAGGGCTTCCTCAAACTAGATTATAATCTGGATTTATACTGTCGACGGTTCTCCTACTGTCTGTCCCGTAATAAGAGTCAGACAGAACGGGGGGTCCGCCTACCTCAGCCCCCTGGTCAGGCACTCGCCAGGAGTTCCCAAAGCTGGCGGCGTACTGAGACACGCGTCCGGTAACGGTGGTGAAGTCATCTGCAAAGACAGAACCGCTGGATGAAGATAATGCAGCGATGAGCCGTTGCATCTCTGCATTGTGCATATTATTATATTATAATTCATCAATGCTAAGGCTACATGATATTTAACAACAATCAAATATACTAGCTACTAGAGTTTATAAATATACTACCTACTAGAGTTTATAAATATACTACCTACTAGAGTTTATAAATATACTACCTACTAGAGTTTATAAATATACTACCTACTAGAGTTTATAAATACTCTACCTACTAGAGTTCATTAACTCTGTTATAGTTCGGAAGAAGACTGGCAGTTCGGAATAGATTTTAGATTCGGAATATTCTATCCAAGCTGAGGTTGTAAAACCAGTAAGTAATTGCATTTCGTGTCCTCACCGTCTGCGTTGTTGTTGTAGACTCCACACAGCCCCCTGGTGGTGGATAAGTGCTCTGCGGTAACCGTCAGGTAAACCGTGTTCCCCATGTCGAACTTTACCCTGACCCCGAGACCACTCTCCACAAACACAAAGTCCCCCAGCCAATGAACGCTCACGCCTGGCCAGACACACAAGGGGGGAGGGGAAGACGTGTCATTGTGTACGCTGGACAATGCAACGGTCACCATGGGGTTTACAACACGCTCAGTCATGCAATGTTAGCATCAACAAATGAGTGGGAAGGATGAAATGAAGTGAGAGTTGATCTCCTGTGTGTTGCGTATGTAAACAGACTAACAACAGCTGTTTGAGTAGCAGCAGGCCCACCATTTTGAAAGAGCGGTTCCCCCTGAGGAACTAACAGGCCGTTAAGTGTCAGGTTCCGAAGGTGAACGGACACCAGGTCAAGTCCAAGCATCATTCTCAGGGCCTGAGTGGAGGAAGCACAAACACACACACACACACACACACACACACTGTCAAGTGACTCCAACTACTGTTACTACATACATTATAAGACCTGCTGCCACAGTAGGTTCAGAGTGAGGGTGTGTGTTAGCGGCGGCACCTTGCTGCAGTCTCCGTGTCCGCCACACACGCTGCTGATGTAGACCGCCCAGGTGGCGTCGGTGGAGGACGCCAGCACGTAGGTGCAGCTGCCCTGGAAGTGGAAGTGCTTCCTGTCGAAGGTGCGGTAGTGCGCCCCGCCCCAAGTCAGGCAGGTGGCCGAGGCCTGGGGGCTCCTGGTGCTTCCCAGAAGACCCCCCCTGACCACGGGGGACGACTGGGAGTCTGGGGGGGGAGCGGGGGGGGAGAGAGGGAGAGAGGGAGAGAGGGGGGGGAGAGAGAGAGAGGGAGGGGGAGAGAGAGAGAGAGAGAGAGAGAAAGGGAGAGATAGAGAGAGAGAGGGAGGGGGAGAGAGAGGGAGAGAGAGAGAGGGAGAGAGAGAGAGAGGGAGAGAGATAGAGAGGGGGAGAGAGAGAGAGAGAGGGGGGAGGGAGAGAGAGAGGGGGAGGGAGAGAGAGGGGGTAGGAAGAGAGAGGGGGAAAGTGATGCTTAGTGATAGTTAGTATTAGTTATAGTAGATCATTAGTATTATAATTTCTGTCACAATCATCATCGTCAGCCAACTGTCAAATCTTCTAATTAACACAACGAATCGTCCTAAAAGGAAGAATGAGTTCCTGATACAGACATTAACATCATACAAATATATACTAAATATATACATGTTCAGCATCATTCTTATTGCTATTCATCAGTCTTGTAATTGGTTGGGGGGAAAACCGGCATGTGCTTTTTGAATCTGACCCTCTGTCAAGGACACCCGAAAAACAGATGTGGAGGGTTACTTGGAATATTCCTAAATTCTCACACCTCTCTTGCACCCGGGGAAAGCACCAGACTCTAAACTTGGACGTCCCACTATGAACTGACCTTAACTGTGGAGTAGAGATTTCTGCTAAAAAATATGAAACACTATAAGTTGTCAGTGGGACTTAATTTACATTTACACCTAAACAAACAAGCGCATCAAGGATTACATCATACACTGCTGTTGTTGTTGTTGTCCTTCACTGCTTCAACGTGTTCATTTGTACATACCTTACATTTACCCTCAGTATACAGGATGCAAATCAATAATCAATAGAGTAGACGATGCCAACTCTGTGCTCTCCTGTTAATTCTGTGCCCTTTTCAAACCGATTCTACGCTGGACAACAGAGATTCTACACTAGACAACAGAGATTCTACACTGGACAACAGAGATTCTACACTGGACAACAGCGAGTGGCAGCCAGAGGGGGGGGCGGGGGGCGGCGATTGGGGGTGATTGTCGGGGGCAGGTACTGACTGGGTAGGAGGGTGTAGGAGCAGGACAGGGAGGTAATGACCGGGTAGGAGGGTGTAGGGCAGGTACTGACCAGGTAGGAGGGTGTAGGGCAGGTACTGACCAGGTAGGAGGGTGTAGGGCAGGTACTGACCAGGTAGGAGGGTGTATGGCAGGTACTGACCAGGTAGGAGGGTGTAGGGCAGGTACTGACCAGGTAGGAGGGTGTAGGGCAGGTACTGACCAGGTAGGAGGGTGTATGGCAGGTACTGACCAGGTAGGAGGGTGTAGGGCAGGTACTGACCAGGTAGGAGGGTGTAGGGCAGGTACTGACCAGGTAGGAGGGTGTAGGTGCAGGACAGGCAGGTCTGGTCGGACGCGTTCCTCCAGCTCAGGCCCCACAGGCTGCTGCAGCACTGCTCCAGGGCCATCAGAGAGCTGTTATGAACCCCGGGGAAGTCCTCACAACTCCACGTAGAGAAACACTGACCCCTCACACCCACACCTGACACAGAGAGAGAGAGAGAGAGAGGGGGGGGGGGCAGGGAGAGAGAGATGGAGAGAGAGAGAGGGAGAGAAAGATAGAGGGAGAGAGAGAGATGGAGAGAGATGGAGAGAGAGAGAGAGAGGGAGAGAGAGGGAGAGAGAGGGAGAGAAAGAGAGAGGGAGAGATGGAGAGAGAGGGAGAGAGGAGGGAGAGAGAGGGAGAGATGGAGAGAGAGAGATGGAGAGAGAGAGATTGAGAGAGAGGGAGAGAAGGGCAGATGGAGAGAGAGAGGGATGGAGAGAGAGGGGGAGAGAGAGAGAGAGATGGAGGGAGAGAAAAAGAGAGAGAGGGGGAGAGAGATGGAGAGAGAGAGAGAGATGGAGGGAGAGAAAAAGAGAGAGAGAGAAAGATAGAGGGAGAGAGAGAGATGGAGAGACAGAGAGATGGAGAGAGATGTACAGATGGCAGATAAAATACTTGGAAAGAGAAATATAAGCCCCATAAAGGTTCCTCAGCAGAGCTATGGAGATTGGCTGGTGTAGCCGGTCAGCTAGCAGACTTCCTGGTTGCTGTTCTCACCCTGTGAGCAGCGAGGGCCGGTCCAGCCTTCACAGCAGCTCCTCACCGTCTGGTTCACCCTCTGGGTCTCCATCTCCGCAGGTCTGGAGCCAACCCACACAGGAGAAAGATCCTTAATACTATTCACATTCACAACCTGCACATCCACCACACCATCCATCAATCAAGCTCTTTGCCATACAGGCAAAAATCTAAATAAGTGGGTGTATATTTCATAATACATTATAATACATTTCTGGTCATAGTGGCGATTCTCACTTGTATAGGTAGCACGAGGCCTTGGGACCCTGTTGTTTATAGTACAGCGCGATGCCGTCGTCCCCCCCGTGATCGTGGCGCATTCTCTCCACATCCAGCCGCCAGCCCTGTGTGTTGAACTGGTACACCTCGGAGCAGCCCACCTCACGCTGCAAACGGGGGGACAGGATCCGCTCCACTCTCTCCTCCACGGCGTGCTCGCACCAGTGTCTGGACGGGGGTCCAATCAGGTGGGGATGGGGGGGGGGGGTCAAGCATTGGGTGAAATTATATTTGGAACGTCATCTTATAAACCAGCATATGTGGCCATTGTGGATAATCGACCGCTGTGAGGAATAACGATTATATCTGGACTAAAATGTAGCATTCTTTTAACCCCACTCAGAGCTGTCAGGTACCTACCCCATGCCCATCACCACACGCAGTCCGAGCAGAGACAGCAGAAGAGCCCTCATGGCACCCGATACGACCAACTCCTAAAAAGTCCAACACACGGAAAAAACGGTTTAGGATGTAAGTATTGAAGAACACCAAGCAGAGTTCTAACGAGACAGGAATGAAAACATACTCAGTTGGGTTTGGGTGGTTTTAGGTAGATCCAGATGGAGAATCCTTTGCTTGTGCGTCTATATAGAATATGACCACTCTTCCTGTTACCAGCTAATCCTCTTGCTCTCTCTGTCCTATTCTCCGTTCTCTCCCTGTCTGAGTCCTGACATTCTGCAGTAAGGTGATCTGGTGCTTTATGGGCGAGTGCTGGCCCCGTCACACTGTTTAAACGACGGGGCGGGGGTTTCTCAGGGCGTTTCGGTGGCATCTGACGCTCACATGATTGGACGAGAGGCCGTGGGGCACAGCTGGGAGAGCCGCCATTCGCTACCTGACCTGTGACGGAGACCCCGCCTCCTCCAATGGTACAGGACATAGCAGCATAGGTCTTGGGGCGAGGAAAGTGGGTGGGTTGAGTGTGTGTGTGTACGTGTGTGTGTGTGTGTGAAGGGGACACACACACACACGGGAGACTGGCACCTCTTCCATGGAGGGAGAGGTGTTTGTGCGGGACCTAATCCTATAAAGGGATGCGTTTAGGGGAAGATGGCGGGGGCGTTTATTCAATCAGGCATGTCAACAGCCGGGGCACAGGGGGGTTCCACCCGACCAATATCCCTGTCCTGACCCCCGACCCCGAGGCAGGGGGACTCAAACACAGCTGGCACCACAATGCACCTGGGGTGCTGCGCTGTCTGCCATCTTAACCACGCTGGGCCCAGCTCTCTGCGCTGTCTGCCATCTTAACCATGCTGGGCCCAGCTCTCTGCGCTGTCTGCCATCTTAACCACGCTGGGCCCAGCTCTCTCTGGGATGACAACGTGAGTCACTGGTTTCCGGGTGGAAAACCATTGAGGATGGTGGGTTGGTCACTCAGGTTATTCAACTTTGGGGAAACCGTTGGAGCTGTTTGCTGAGAGAACGCACACGAGGGGTCTGTGTGCTATGCAGACAACACATTAGCATACAAGCGAAGAGGGATTTGACTGATTTGAATTTATTTGATGAATTTCATCTTAAATACAATACAGCTCTGCTTAAGCAAGCCACACATCAACACATTAAAACAAAACAGGCCAGGATGACACAGTAAAGCCCTGAGGCTTATTTCCAGTGTGGTCCCTTGGAGGGGGTAGTGGGAGGGGGAGGGGGGTGGGAGCAGCAGATCTACTATACAAGACTGCACTCTAACACATACAATTACCATCAATCAATACATCAATATAAGTACTTCAATGCACCAATACTTCACTATAAAACACACTGCTAATTATATATCCAAAAAATCTGGTAGTTAAAGCCTGATGCAAATGCATGAGGGACATAAATAAATAGTATGTGATTTGTGTGATTAACTCAGTTCTGTGGAATAGTTAGTATTCTTGAAGACAGACACAAGTAGAAAATGTCGGAGAGTTTGTTTCGGGAGAGTTTGTATACCTCCGCCCACGATGCAAGTCACACAGCTTAAATCAGGTTTTCACAAAGCACTTGGTACTTGGAGGTTCCCGTGGGGATTATGCAAGTTCAAGTACCACTGCCTCGCAGGAAAAGCCCACAGCAAGACCAGAGTATGTATGGGTCTACTTTCCCACACCAACGCCAGAGTATGTATGGGTCTACTTTCAATGGCAAAATTACATGAGCTGAAGGGGAGATGGCTTCGCTCAAAGTTTTGTTTTAATTTGTGGATCCACCCCATGATTCAGATCCGCTCCAAAATGTAATTAATTTGAGTTCTTCCTTGGCCCATGCTACACCCCTCCACTGAGTCTCATGAAATTGCTCTGGTACTTTTTGCGTAATCCTACTTACTAATAACTGATGGATGATGACTGATGAAAATAATGACTAACTGAATCACTCACTCACTCAATCACTCACACACATGCCAGTGAAAACATGGCGTGCTGGGTGGAGCTACAGAAGCATTATCCCAGTTCACAGTGGGTTTGGCCCAATAGCCCAGAGAAGCATTATCCCAGTTCACAGTAGGTTTGGCCCAATAGCCCAGTCAAATAGTACTTTAGCTTAGTCTGATAACAGTGGCACACCAGTAAATAACAGGACAATGATGAACACTTCTTGTAAGGCAACATAACTTTCATTCAACATCTTTAGTTATGAAATGTTTATAAGTCACTTGCTGTATATGATATTATATAACCTCACATCTGAAATTATATTGAAATCAAAGGAAATCAAAGGGTGAAGGTCGTCCTTGCCTAATGAGGTTTATTGCATGCATTTAAACATTAATAGGAGATAGTATCATGTGACAAGGTTGAATGATAAACGTTAGCCTAGTTGATCCAGAGATAATGTGGAAAGCACATGGTGTTTTCAATTCCACTGGCGGACAAGATACTATGGGATTGGAAGTCCCATTCACTGTTCTCTAAGTAGTATAGTATACAGGGTTAGGGTTAGGGCTGTACCATTTCTAAACCTGGATATATGCTGTAGTTCAGTACTCACTGCTGCGAATAAACTAATTAATAATATCTGACTCCAAATTTGTATGCACATATACATATAACCTCTGACTTTGTGTCAGGCAAACATGCCTTGTACATTAGTATAAAATGGGGGGATGAAGACTCTGGCCTTCACAGTATGAATAGCGTGTTCCTATCCTGACATGTGTCTTATAAGTAAGTCCATATGGGACTGGGTCTGTGCTGCTGTCTGTTAACTGTGTTGAAAGTCTGTGCTGCAGTCTGTTAACTGTGTTGAAAGTCTGTGCTGAGGTCTCTTAACTGTGTCGAAAGTCTGTGCTGCAGTCTGTTAACTGTGTTGAAAGTCTGTGCTGTTGCCTGTTAACTGTGTTGAAAGTCTGTGCTGTGGTCTGTTAACTGTGTTGAAAGTCTGTGCCGTTGTCTGTTAACTGTGTTGAAAGTCTGTGTTGTTGTCTGTTAACTGTGTTGAAAGTCTGTGATGTTGTCTGTTAACTGTGTTGAAAGTCTGTGCTGCAGTCTGTTAACTGTGTTGAAAGTCTGTGCTGCTGTCCTCAGACAGGAAGAGCGTTGTTGCTCGAAACGTCACTTCTTTTTTTTTTTGTCCATAAAATAATCTAAATGGGAGCTACAGTGTGCGGACTCTTACTTTCTTTGGTACCTTTAGTTTTTAATCTGGATTTTGGGACAGCAAGAAGGCCTTGGTCAGTAGACCTAAGAGACCTCTGAGTTTGCACTGTAGCCAGGGGACATAGTAACTCGTAAATATAGTGGGGCCATTCCATGCAATGCTTTATACTGTATGTGATTAAAATAATCGTAAAATCAATCCTACAGCCAATAGGTAGCCAGTGCAGTTAGGCCAACACAGGTGTGATGTGTGACCTACGCCCTGTGTTAGTTAAAAGTCTAGCTGCTCCATTTTGGACCAACTGGAGTGGAGATACAGAGGAGTGAGTCAGGGAGGTAAACAGTGCATTACAATAGTCCAGGCGGGACGAAACAAAAGCGTGAATGATTTTTTCCAGATCTTGGGGGGATAAAACACTTTGATTTTAGAAATGTTCTCTGTGTTGAAAGTCTGTGCTGTTGTCTGTTAACTGTGTTGAAAGTCTGTGCTGTTGTCTGTTAATCGTGTTGAAAGTCTGTGCTGCTGTCTGTTAACTGTGTTGAAAGTCTGTGCTGCTGTCTCTTAACTGTGTTGAAAGTCTGTGCTGTTGTCTGTTAACTGTGTTGAAAGTCTGTGCTGCTGTCTGTTAACTGTGTTGAAAGTCTGTGCTGTTGTCTTTTAACTGTGTTGAAAGTCTGTGCTGTTGTCTTTTAACTGTGTTGAAAGTCTGTGCTGAGGTCTCTTAACTGTGTCGAAAGTCTGTGCTGCAGTCTGTTAACTGTGTTGAAAGTCTGTGCTGTTGTCTGTTAACTGTGTTGAAAGTCTGTGCTGTGGTCTGTTAACTGTGTTGAAAGTCTGTGCCGTTGTCTGTAAACTGTGTTGAAAGTCTGTGCTGTTGTCTGTTAACTGTGTTGAAAGTTTGTGCTGTGGTCTGTTAACTGTGTTGAAAGTCTGTGATGTTGTCTGTTAACTGTGTTGAAAGTCTATGCTGCAGTCTGTTAACTGTGTTGAAAGTCTGTGCTGCTGTCCTCAGACAGGAAGAGCGTTGTTGCTCGAAACGTCACTTCTTTTTTTTTTTGTCCATAAAATAATCTAAATGGGAGCTACAGTGTGCGGACTCTTACTTTCTTTGGTACCTTTAGTTTTTAATCTGGATTTTGGGACAGCAAGAAGGCCTTGGTCAGTAGACCTAAGAGACCTCTGAGTTTGCACTGTAGCCAGGGGACATAGTAACTCGTAAATATAGTGGGGCCATTCCATGCAATGCTTTATACTGTATGTGATTAAAATAATCGTAAAATCAATCCTACAGCCAATAGGTAGCCAGTGCAGTTAGGCCAACACAGGTGTGATGTGTGACCTATGCCTTGTGTTAGTTAAAAGTCTAGCTGCTCCATTTTGGACCAACTGGAGTGGAGATACAGAGGAGTGAGTCAGGGAGGTAAACAGTGCATTACAATAGTCCAGGCGGGACGAAACAAAAGCGTGAATGATTTTTTCCAGATCTTGGGGGGATAAAACACTTTGATTTTAGAAATGTTCTCTGTGTTGAAAGTCTGTGCTGTTGTCTGTTAACTGTGTTGAAAGTCTGTGCTGTTGTCTGTTAATCGTGTTGAAAGTCTGTGCTGCTGTCTGTTAACTGTGTTGAAAGTCTGTGCTGCTGTCTCTTAACTGTGTTGAAAGTCTGTGCTGTTGTCTGTTAACTGTGTTGAAAGTCTGTGCTGCTGTCTGTTAACTGTGTTGAAAGTCTGTGCTGTTGTCTTTTAACTGTGTTGAAAGTCTGTGCTGTTGTCTTTTAACTGTGTTGAAAGTCTGTGCTGAGGTCTCTTAACTGTGTCGAAAGTCTGTGCTGCAGTCTGTTAACTGTGTTGAAAGTCTGTGCTGTTGTCTGTTAACTGTGTTGAAAGTCTGTGCTGTGGTCTGTTAACTGTGTTGAAAGTCTGTGCAGTTGTCTGTTAACTGTGTTGAAAGTCTGTGCTGTTGTCTGTTAACTGTGTTGAAAGTTTGTGCTGTGGTCTGTTAACTGTGTTGAAAGTCTGTGCTGCTGTCCTCAGACAGGAAGAGCGTTGTTGCTCGAAACGTCACTTATTTTATTTTTTTGTCCATAAAATAATCTAAATGGGAGCTACAGTGTGCGGACTCTTACTTTCTTTGGTACCTTTAGTTTTTAATCTGGATTTTGGGACAGCAAGAAGGCCTTGGTCAGTAGACCTAAGAGACCTCTGAGTTTGCACTGTAGCCAGGGGACATAGTAACTCGTAAATATAGTGGGGCCATTCCATGCAATGCTTTATACTGTATGTGATTAAAATAATCGTAAAATCAATCCTACAGCCAATAGGTAGCCAGTGCAGTTAGGCCAACACAGGTGTGATGTGTGACCTACGCCCTGTGTTAGTTAAAAGTCTAGCTGCTCCATTTTGGACCAACTGGAGTGCAGATACAGAGGAGTGAGTCAGGGAGGTAAACAGTGCATTACAATAGTCCAGGCGGGACGAAACAAAAGCGTGAATGATTTTTTCCAGATCTTGGGGGGATAAAACACTTTGATTTTAGAAATGTTCTCTGTGTTGAAAGTCTGTGCTGTTGTCTGTTAACTGTGTTGAAAGTCTGTGCTGTTGTCTGTTAATCGTGTTGAAAGTCTGTGCTGCTGTCTGTTAACTGTGTTGAAAGTCTGTGCTGCTGTCTCTTAACTGTGTTGAAAGTCTGTGCTGTTGTCTGTTAAAGGACAATGCTCGTTTTTGACAACCTGGACCTTATTTACGACATATTATAAGACGTTTGACTCACCAAGATAACTTTGGTGTAGTTCGGAGGCCTGTAGAATAAATTTAAAATCCAGCGCGAGCCAGTATATCCATGTAATGGCGGTGGTGGGGGCACTGAGAATGCAGTTTCTAAAAATCTATTTTCTCCCGCGAAACAGTTGTTTTCACCAATCTGTCTTGATGAATCGCTAGTTGTGCTTACATAGAGAGCATAGGCCTGTTGTAGTATTTCACATGCCTCTGTAATATGATCTTTAGAAACGTCTTTAGACACGAAATAGCTTCCTCACTTGCTCCAGCACGCATGCGCACAGCGTGCTGGAGCAACGATTGTGCACTGTGCGCATTAGTGCTGAAGCAAGTGAGGAAGCTATTTCGTTTCGAAAGACATTTCTAAAGATCATGGCATGTGAAAACCACAACAGTTATGCTCTATGTAAGCACAACTAGCGATTCATCAAGACAGATTCATCAACGAGCATTGTCCTTAAATTGTGTTGAAAGTCTGTGCTGTTGTCTGTTAACTGTGTTGAAAGTCTGTGCTGTTGTCTTTTAACTGTGTTGAAAGTCTGTGCTGTTGTCTTTTAACTGTGTTGAAAGTCTGTGCTGTTGTCTTTTAACTGTGTTGGTTTAAATAACTTTTGACACCTTTATAGCCCCTTCCCTCAAGAGGCTTTGTCTTTTACCTGGTCGCTATTGTAAATAAGTATTTGTTCTTAATGGCTTTGTCTTGTTCAATAAAGGTTAAATTAAATAATAATAATAATAATAATAATAATCCTGCAACTCAGTAAAACATAAACCCCAAAGAACAAGACTATTCTTAACAAACGACTCATAAACGAAGCATCACAATAAGACTAAGCATGGGCATTAAAGTGTTCAAAGGAATATATTTACAGAAACAGCTTGTAATGCTAATTTCCCCTCCTGTTGGGAAGGCCCTGGGGGTGACTATACCAGACAGTGACAGCATCTGGATAGTTGTTTACTGAAGGTCAAAATCAGGTCACCCTGGTTCAGCCTACACTTTTAAAAGGAAAATCCACTCCAAATTCAAGGTTTGTAAAGTGGTCTGACGCAGAGATGGCTCTTGAGTAACCAGGTGTGTACTTGTGCCTAGCCTCGTCATGCCTACCCTGTCTGTCTGCATCTGTCTGTCTTAGTCTTTGCTGATCTGTCTCTGCATGCTTGTACCGTATTTTTAATTTTATGCATGTTTTATTGTGTCAATGTTGTCCTGTGTTGCTACTGTTGTCTATGAGCTCTGTCCTAAGTCTTATGTCTGTAAATGTAGTCTCAAGTGTGGATACCTCTGTTTTATGTGTTTAAGTCTAATGTCTGTAAATGTAGTCTCAAGTGTGGATACCTCAGTTTTATGTGTTTAAGTCTAATGTCTGTAAATGTAGTCTCAAGTGTGGATACTGTACCTCTGTTTTATGTGTTTAAGTCTTATGTCTGTAAATGTTGTCTCAAGTGTGGATACCTCTGTTTTATGTGTTTAAGTCTAATGTCTGTAAATGTAGTCTCAAGTTTGGATAACTATGTTTTATGTGTTTAAGTCTTATGTCTGTAAATATTGTCTCAAGTGTGGATACCTCTGTTTTATGTGTTCAAGTCTAATGTCTGTAAATGTTGTCTCAAGTGTGGATACCTCTGTTTTATGTGTTTAAGTCTAATGTCTGTAAATGTTGTCTCAAGTGTGGTTAACTCTGTTTTATGTGTTCAAGTCTTATGTCTGTAAATGTTGTCTCAAGTGTGGATACCTCTGTTTTATGTGTTTAAGTCTTATGTCTGTAAATGTTGTCTCAAGTGTGGATACCTCTGTTTTATGTGTTAAAGTCTAATGTCTGTAAATGTTGTCTCAAGTGTGGATAACTCTGTTTTATGTGTTTAAGTCTTATGTATGTAAATGTTGTCTCAAGTGTGGATACCTCTGTTTTATGTGTTTAAGTCTAATGTCTGTAAATGTAGTCTCAAGTGTGGATAACTATGTTTTATGTGTTTAAGTCTTATGTCTGTAAATATTGTCTCAAGTGTGGATACCTCTGTTTTATGTGTTTAAGTCTAATGTCTGTAAATATTGTCTCAAGTGTGGATACCTCTGTTTTATGTGTTTAAGTCTAATGTCTGTAAATGTTGTCTCAAGTGTGGATACCTCTGTTTTATGTGTTTAAGTCTAATGTCTGTAAATGTAGTCTCAAGTGTGGATAACTATGTTTTATGTGTTTAAGTCTTATGTCTGTAAATATTGTCTCAAGTGTGGATACCTCTGTTTTATGTGTTCAAGTCTAATGTCTGTAAATGTTGTCTCAAGTGTGGATACCTCTGTTTTATGTGTTTAAGTCTAATGTCTGTAAATGTTGTCTCAAGTGTGGTTAACTCTGTTTTATGTGTTCAAGTCTTATGTCTGTAAATGTTGTCTCAAGTGTCGATACCTCTGTTTTATGTGTTTAAGTCTTATGTCTGTAAATGTTGTCTCAAGTGTGGATACCTCTGTTTTATGTGTTCAAGTCTAATGTCTGTAAATGTTGTCTCAAGTGTGGATAACTCTGTTTTATGTGTTTAAGTCTTATGTATGTAAATGTTGTCTCAAGTGTGGATACCTCTGTTTTATGTGTTTAAGTCTAATGTCTGTAATTGTTGTCTCAAGTGTGTATACCTCTGCATTATGTGTTTAAATGTGCTCTGTTTCTGTCCTGCTTTGCTTGTTTTGCCTTGTTGTGTTTATACTTTGCTGTATGTTTTTAATTGTCACTATTGTTTTAATGCCTTGATCCTTCTTAGGTTGCTTTAACATCAGGCCAGGGACTACAGGTGAAAATGAGTTTGCTAATCCTGGCACATTTACAATTGTAAAATTGTTGATTAATGTACAATGTCTGTGAATCAAATAAATCAATAAACTAGACTAAAACAAATATATATATATATATATATATATAAATCGACATCAAGCACTCTACATCAAACCACTTTTTGGAGGTACAAATACAGTAAAGCCTCTTTTTTCTCTCCAAATCTGAATCCAAACAGATATCTCTGTTGCAACATCTCGGTGAGATCCAAGTCAAAGACAGAAATTACATCATGTTTGTTCCATTCTCTGATCCCAGCTCTCTCTCATTAATCATCTATTAAGTTACAACACCTTGTTGACCAATCATGTTCCCTTCCTGTGAAGCCTGCGAAGTAGGAGGTTAGATATAAGCCGCTGCTCATTGAGACATTTTATTAGAGCACTTTTCTGTCATTGGAGCAGCCAAGGAACGGGCACAACCGCTTGAGGTTCTGTTGGACAAAGCAACGTTTTGTTCTAACCAAGGGCTAACGGCAGGAGGACCCTTCAACATTTGAAGTGCATACCATAGGTAAGTCTGATTCACTGCCTCACCCACATACAAATGCACGTTTCAGGGAAAGCTTGTAGCAAGCCCTTTCTTCTTTCTACAATCTAAATGTTACATAAACATGTTGCAAAATCAAGGACAGCGAATGAGAAAAACCTGAAAATGTGCGTGACATTCTTGTCCAGTTGGCTTGGTGTGTGGAGGGCAGTCCCACAGAGCTGACCTGACGGGGAGGGGAGTTGGGACAGGCTAGATAAGCAAGCAACATAAACACAACTGGGGCAAGGACAACATGGCCAGAGGACCCCTGCTGCTCCACGCTGTTAGCGCTAGAGAGAGGCCCAGAGAGAGGGCGGAGGCTTGGGAGGAGGGCTGGTGGAGGGCTGGGCTTGGCCAGTACCGGGGTGGGGGTCCCGGGACAGCACAGGGGAATGTTACTTCTCATGAGGGACTGTTCCACTCTGCCTGGACTCCATACCTACCATGTTTTTCTTTCCAGCGTATGAAGCTGAATGACGGACATACGCCGTGACCTCAGCCCAGGCTTTCTCCCTAAACTTTTAAGAAAAAAGTGTCAACAAACCTAATTCTGTAATATACTGTATCATTTAACCCAGGAAGAAGCAGATGGTTAACACTACAGCGGTGACATATTATTTTGTTGTATCTCTGTAGACCCGACCATGAGGCTCTGCTATCTCCTGCTGCTGGTCTCTCTGGGCCCTTGCCTAGCCTCGAGAGGACGGGACTGGGCGCACCACGGCGCCTCCATGTTTGCTGACCTCACCCCCCGAGAGATACGGTCCGTCAGAGACTACCTCCATGGCGCTCCGGAACTGGGGCTAACCTTCGCCCGTGGCAAGGCCTTGAAGAAGAACAGCATCCTGATGATCGAGCTACAAGTCCCCAGGAAACACGAGGCCCTGAGGGCACTGGACCGTGGTCAGGCCAAACCCCAGCGACAGGCCCGTGTTGTGGTCCAGTTTGGAAACCAGGCCCAGCCCAACATTACTGAGTACATTGTCAGTCCCCTGCCTTTCCCAAAGTCTCACACAGAGAGGACCTTCAAGGGAAATCGTCCCATTCGGTTTGAGTCGCGACCCATCACGTCGGTAGAATACGAGCACATCATCACTTTCCTGCATAAGATCACCTCCAAGGTTCACAAGCTCTTGCTGGAGACCACAGACGGCTTTTCCTTCACAAACTGCACCAACCGCTGCCTGACCTTCTCAGACATTGCCCCCCGCGGGCTGGGCCCTGGCCAGAGAATTTCCTGGGTCATGCTGCAGAAGTTTGTAGAGGGATACTTCATCCATCCAGTCGGGTTTGAGGTTCTGATCAACCACATAGATCTGGACCCGCAGAGGTGGACTGTGGAGAAGGTGTGGTACAACGGCCAGTACTTTGACAGCACTGAGCAGCTGATGGAGAGATACGAGAAGGGAACCCTGGAAAAGGCTCAACTTCCAGACCATGACGACCAGGACCTCTACTCCACCTTCATTCCTCGTGGCCATAGCAACACGCCCACCAACATCCACGGGCCCAAGCTGGTGGAGCCTCAGGGAAAGCGCTATCACCTCGATGGGAACTTTGTCGAATACGCCGGCTGGTCGTTCGCCTACCGAGTGCGCTCCTCGGCCGGCCTGCAGATCTTCGACCTGCGCTTCAACGGAGAGAGGATCGCCTACGAGGTCAGCCTCCAGGAAGCCATCGCCTTCTACGCGGGCGACACTCCTGCCGCGATGCAGACCAAGTACATCGACGCCGGCTGGGCCATGGGCACCACGGACTACGAGCTGGCGCCGGGCATCGACTGTCCGGAGATCGCCACCTTTGTGGACCTGTATCACTACTACGACACGGACAAGCCGGTGCGTTACCGCAACGCACTCTGCATCTTCGAGATGACCACCGCAATGCCTCTGCGCCGGCACTACAACGGAAACTTCCATGGGGGCTACAACTTTTTCGGCGGCCTGGAGAACCACGTGCTGGTGCTGAGGACCACCTCCACCGTCTACAACTACGACTACATCTGGGACTTTGTGTTCTACCAGAATGGTGTGATGGAGTCAAAGGTCAGCGCCACAGGTTACATCCACGCCACCTTCTTCACTCCCAACGGGCTGAACTACGGAACGAAGGTTTACAACTACGTACTGGGAAACCTGCACACACACCTGATTCATTACAAAGTGGATCTCGACATTGCAGGTGAGTTTTGCAATTATCTTGTGCTTGGCTGCAATCAAATAAACTGTGTGTGTGTGTGTGTGTGTGTGTGTGTGTGTGTGTGTGTGTGTGTGTGTGTGTGTGTGTGTGTGTGTGTGTGAAATGCTGCGATAGTTTGCTTAGTATCCAATATGCTGTCATCGTAATGCGTACATACTATGCTTTTATATAAATATTTAGAACAAACAACAAGTTTGTTTTGAGTTAGGTTACACAGACCTGTTTTGTTGATCCCCAGTGACATACAGTACTAGGCTACAACAAGATAACATTTCAAAATACCTTGTAGACTTTGGCCCAACATGGAATTATGACCATTTAGCTCCTATGTGGTGACCCAAATGGAAAAAAGATCAATCGTCCCACAGTAAATCATTGACACAGCAGCACGATGGGCAATATAATACAGCCATAAAGAGGTACCGCAAGACTAGTCTGTGTGACCCGGGTGGATGAATTCCATTCTCCTTCACATGGCCTGGGGTCAATACCCCTCTATCTTAGCTGAACTAAAAAAACTAAATGACATTGAGGACATGAACAGAGAAAGCCATAAATGCCAATCGTAATCTCTGGAATTGAACGAATGATGTCTGACCTACTGTACTGTATGAAACTGACCCTAACCCCGCTCTGGCCCCGCTGTGCTGGCTGACCTACTGTACTGTATGAAACTGACCCTAACCCCGCTCTGGCCCCGCTGTGCTGGCTGTGTTTCAAACCAGGTCGCGACAACAGCTTTGAGTCCATAAACCTAAAGTTCGAGAACTTCACCAACCCCTGGAGCCCGAGTCACTTCATCGTCCAGTCCAGACTGCACCGGACTCAGCACGAGACGGAGCGCAGCGCTGCCTTCCGTTTCGGGAAGAAGTTCCCCCGCTACGTCCACTTCTACAACCCCAACGAGAAGAACCGGTGGGGTCACCAGAAGGGCTACCGCATCCAGATGAACTCCCATGGGGCCAGTGTGCTGCCTCGCGGATGGAGGGAGGAGAATGGCATCAGCTGGTCCAGGTAATAACCTCCTGCAGCTGCCCCTGGTAAACAAACCTGCTGCCTCAGGGGCTGTTCATTTAGGATGGGGATTAACAGCGTCTTCCTCCTGTTCTCTGCAGGTACCCCCTGGCTGTGACCCGCCATAGGGACAGCGAGGCCACCAGCAGCAGCATCTACACTCAGAACGATCCCTGGGAACCGGTGGTGTCCTTTGAGGACTACATCCGCAACAATGAAAACATCGTCAACCAGGTTAGTACTGCAACCCTGTCAGCTCCGCAACCCTGTCGGCCCTGCAACCCTGTCAGATCTGCAACCCTGTCAGCCCTGTAACCCTGTCAGCCCTGCAACCCTGTCAGATCTGCAACTCTGTCAGATCTGCAACCCTGTCAGCTCTGCAACCCTGTTAGCTCTGCAACCCTGTCAGCCCTGCAATCCTGTCAGCTCTGCAACCCTGTCAGCCCTGCAACCCTGTCAGCCCTGCAACCGTGTCAGCCCTGCAACCCTATTAGCCCTGCAACCCTGTTAGCCCTGTAACCCTGTCAGCCCTGTAACCCTGTCAGCCCTGCAACCCTGTCAGCCCTGCAACCCTGTCAGATCTGCAACCTTGTCAGCTCTGCAAACCTGTCAGATCTGCAACCCTGTTAGCTCTGCAACCCTGTTAGCCCTGCAACCCTGTCAGCCCTGTTAGCCCTGCAACCCTGTCACCCTATTAGCCCTGCAACCCTGTCAGCCCTGTAACCCTGTCAGCCCTGCAACCCTGTCAGCCCTGCAACCCTGTCAGCCCTGCAACCCTGTCAGCTCTGCAACCCTGTTAGCTCTGCAACCCTGTCAGCCCTGCAACCCTGTCAGCCCTGCAACCCTGTCAGCCCTGCAACCCTGTCAGCTCTGCAACCCTGTTAGCTCTGCAACCCTGTCAGCTCTGCAACCCTGTCAGCTCTGCAACCCTGTTAGCTCTGCAACCCTGTCAGCTCTGCAACCCTGTCAGGCATCCTGTTGTTTGGCATATGGAGATAAGACGAGACAAAAAAAGATCTATTTATGTAACGAAACAATTGAAATCCTCAATAAATCAACCAACTAACTTACAATGTCACCTGTGTAGGACCTGGTTGCCTGGGTAACAGTGGGCTTCCTGCATGTGCCCCACTCGGAGGACATCCCCAACACGGCCACGCCTGGCAACGGAGTGGGCTTCTTCCTCCGGCCCTTCAACTTCTTCGACGAGGACCCGTCCATAGCGTCCCGGAGCACGGTCATCGTTCGACAGGACAAAGAGGGCAAGCCCAAGGTCCAGCGCTGGACCCCCGAGGTCATAGGTCACTGTGTGACAGATAAGCCCTTCTTCTACAACGGCACCTACGGAGGAGTCTGAGGCCTTCATTCAGAAGCTACAAGAGACAAGACAGTTGCAATATGGCAGCGTGATATAACAGAGAATTCCTGTGTGCTAGCTGGGCCCTGACACTCAACTTGACTCTGACGGTTAAACCAAATCACACTTAACACTAAGAATGTATTTGGTGTAGACATTAACACTACAAAATGTAAAATATGAATTCATTATTTTGATATATCTTAGAAGGTGCAATTCGTTAAGCTCTGAGACAATATGTTATTTTCTTTATATTTTCTTATACATGTTAAAAAAACAGACTAGACTAAAACTAGACTAAAACAATTAAAACCAACAATTCTATGTTTTTGCACCTGTACATACACCATCTCATGTGTATCCTAGCCAATCTATCTGAAAAAATCATTTTTTGTTTATAAGAATCATTGTTTATAGTTGTCATGTCAACCTTGATACTGAGGGAGACACAGTTCCCATAATCCCGTTGGGGGTCTCCATGGACAGGGTTTAGCTGAGTCGAGCATCCAGGATGCAGGATACAGGGTATCCGCCACCAGCGTCTAGCTCCTGGCTCCCAGCATGCTCGGCGGGAATGTTTTTGCTGGGAAGACTACAGGCCTGACTGAGCAAACAGCCCAATTCCAGATTCTTCACCTGCACCGTTGTCCACGGCAACTCCACCCCGTGAAATGTGTAGGGAACCAAAAGAAGATTCTACAACTGTTTGTTCTATGGCCTACAGTGTTCTCTGACAGCTACTTGTAAATGTTCTGAATTATACACTATACAAATGTCTAATAAAGACGAGGATAAAATTTATTTTTAATTTTGACTGGGCCTATGTTTATTGATGGATTGAACTGCTATATCAAACTATGTTGCTGTAACATGTTGAATGTCAGTATAATAGAATAGGGGAAAAGGGAGTCCTTCCGTTGACGACGGCAGCCAGTATAGCTACACAAAGCTAGGCAAATAACAATCAATAACACCAGCAATGGGAAAGAGGCACCAGGAATCTAGCCAATGATTGTTGTCTGGCATTTTACAGTCAGAAACCCTTATAAACGTGTGTGCCGACATTTTACAGTCTGTATGGTAAAAAAAGGGGGATGTCGTGAGAGTGGAGACATGAGTAAAAGGGCAAGGATACGTTAGAAGACACGGTCAGACGAGGGGAGGCTTCATTCCTTGACGGATAATAGACATTCCTATAACTTTACCATGGAAATGATGGTTTCATAACAGACAAACCATAGGGAGCATCTATCACAAGCTGCGGAAATCTCTCAGTACTGGCCAGTTAATATGGGAGGTGATGAAAGATAGAAAGAGTGATAATTCACCTGCTTAACCAAATGCCTCGTCTGCTGCTTCTGGGCCCATGGGGTTATTCTGAAGAGAGAAACAGGAGACAATATTCAATGGAAACAAAAAAAACTGAAAGCCAAACAAATATCTTGAAACTTGGACAGT
This sequence comes from Borostomias antarcticus, assembly GCF_949987555.1. Classification (NCBI taxonomy): domain Eukaryota; kingdom Metazoa; phylum Chordata; class Actinopteri; order Stomiiformes; family Stomiidae; genus Borostomias; species Borostomias antarcticus. The sequence continues at coordinate 32,716,412 of NC_140235.1, read as the reverse complement.
AAATGTATGGTGTAGGCATAAAATGTGTCTAATATTTGCAGTTAGGGTTACTAATATTTGTAGTTAGATTTACTAATATTTGTAGTTGGGGTTAAAAACGGTCTCAGATGTATTTCTGTCATCAGTAAAAAGCAAAAGGAACAAGCAAGTGGTAGGAGACAAGGTTAACTGCAGGATATATATCCTCTTCAGGAATGTTTTCCAATGTAAGGGCCATTGTAATCAACATATACAGTAAGTAACCTGTTAATGAAAATGATAGTCCTAATGAGGTAAGTAGTTGTAAATGAAAATGATAGTCCTAATGAAGTAGGTACTGTAGTTGTAAATGAAAATGATAGTCCTAATGAAGTAGGTAGTTGTTAATGAAAATGATAGTCCTAATGAAGTAGGTAGTTGTAAATGAAAATGATAGTCCTAATGAAGTAGGTAGTTGTTGCCATCTAGTGGCTCAGTGGACAGGATACAGGCTGTAAAATGGCAGAGCTAAGGAACCGAGCTGACCACATAACAACTCAGCATATCCTGGCACTTAAAATGTTCCAAATTCCAGACACCCACCCTGGACCTGTTAGATCGAAATACATCCACCTCTGTCCTCCTTAGTGACACACCGTATTTCTGACTGATTTGACATCCACCCTCTTTCCTACCTGCTTCCACCCATTACTACTCCTACCCATTCCTACTCCTACCCATTCCTACTCCCTCAGAGGGTGGAAAAACATGATATTAATCTTGAGAGCACCCCCCCCCCTTTCAAGAAACAGATGAGTTTAGATCGGGCTCCTGCTGTTCATTTGAATCACTCTGTGAAACTGTGTCTGGCAATATGACTCACGTAAGGATGGAAGTGACACATATGTCTGAAAGAACAGCTCATACAGTCATTAACAGAGACAAGCACAGGGAAACGCTTCTCCACTGGATTAAAATGGGTCGATTATGAAACAGAAATGTTTTATATTGTGGCTGAGAATATAGTTGTCATTGGGATTTTTCCTTTAAAAGACATGGCCAGTGAGTCTCCATTCACGAGCTGAGAACAGTGGTCAGGGTCTCTTGTTATATACAGCAGGTGAAACCAGACCCTTTAATATGATCAAGTATAGAATGACAGTGCTTCTCTCAACCACAAAGGGCAAAACGAGAGAGAGAGAGAGAGAGAGAGAGAGAGAGAGAGAGAGAAAAAAGGGGGATGGAGAGAGGGAGATATGTATAGAAAGAGACAGGAGGAGCGTTGTGTAGTCTAAAGGTTCACGCTGCCATCTGTTGTATGAACTAGGCACTGCCTGCAGAGGAGGGAGACACAATTCCCTTCCTGCCTCCATCTTCCCAGACAGAATTCCCTCCCTGCCTCTCCCTCTGCTGCCTCCATCTTCCCAGACACAATTCCCTCCCTGCCTCTCCCTCTGCTGCCTCCATCTTCCCAGACACAATTCCCTTCCTGCCTCTCCCTCTGCTGCCTCCATCTTCCCAGTGTCCCCTTTAGATCTCCCAATAAACAGGTAAATACAGAACAACGCACACTCTGCTGAGTCTGCAATACTTCTCACGGTCCAGCAGAAAGCCTTTACTGTATGACTCACACACGCATGAACATGGTGCATTCCTGCGCTCAGCATGCTAGTGTTCATGTGAGGAAGGGGGGAGCAGGTGGCTGTGGGACCATGTGAATGAGGGGGGGGCAGGGGGGGTGAGAAGGTGGTGCTTCTGGAGCTGATCTGGAGCTGGACTGGGGCTGGGCAGTCTGTCCCCGCTGGTATGCCAACCATGCCATTCCTCTTTGTCCAGCTCTCAAAATAACCCCCAGCAGCAGCTGAGACAAAGCCTGAGAGACGCAGAGAGTCCAGCCAGGACCCGGCGCGCCCACAAAGAAGGAAAGAAGTGAAACGAATGAGGAGAAATCAATTGTGATGATATTAGATAACACAGTTAGCCAGCAGATGGAAAAGCGTGTGACGTGGACAATCCAATTACGCTGCCAGGAATCTGCCCTGCTGTTGGGTATTAGAATCTGCCCTGCTGTTGGGTATTAGAATCAGGACAAAGCAACATATTTAGCCTAGAGAACAAATAACATTGACACAAAGCTACACACAACAGAAAGGCCACAGTGACGTAAATATTGGGTTATGCAAATGTGCTGTAGGTTCCATCGACCACACGGGCAGCGTGACTGTTACGGGCATTCATGCGCCTCATGGCTGTGAATGGACGAGTGAGTCATTGAATGGCGTCCCACTGTACTGTTCATAGCCAAAGCCGGTCATGCGGTCATTCAGAGGGGGGGCGTGGCTGTTGATGGATGGGCTGGGGAGAGGTGGGGTGCACGGGGTCACCGAGAGGGCAGGCAAAGGGGTGAATTTAGAAACACAGAGAAGGTTTGAGCCCCGCTGCCTAATTCCAGCCCCTGCCCCCCTCCCCTACCGACGGTTGTTTTGATCCATCTTCCAGCCCTCTCTCTGCCATTGTAGCCCCCAGGACCATCTCCGCTGTGACCCCCCCCCCCCCAGAGAGAGCAGGATGGCTGGGGACAAAAGGCCTTGTGCACGCCCCTGCTGACGGCTCCACCCTCACTGTTACTGCCCCCGCTGACATGTCGCTCCACCGGTGAGGAAAACCATCCAAGACCCCCGATCAAACACGCTTCAGGGCCTGGTAACAGGCTAGGCCCGGTCAGCCTGTCGCAGAGTCAGCCAGCCGTGAGACACAGACTAGACACACACACACAAACACACAGATGTACACACAGATGTACACACATACACACACACACACACACACACACACACACACAGATGTACACACAGATGTACACACATGTACACACACACAGACACACAGATGTACACACATGTACACACACACACAGACACACAGATGTACACACATACACACACACACACACACACACACACTCACTCACACACACACACAGCCCCATCTGAATAGAAAAAAAAGACCCCCCCAGGGAAGTTGTTACAGACAGCCTCTAATCTGCACCAAGGTCCCAATACGGCAGACAAAAACAAGTCCTTCTACAGCCCCTCTGCCATGATAACGTTCAGCACTCAGTCTACGCTACCCAGATATCCTGCCCTGCTGCTCCTCTCCCGAGCTCGAACCCATGTTCCAGGATGTGTTGTGGCAGCGAGCCACAGCTGGGTGACTGGGGGAGGACAATGGCCAAGCAGCAGGAAGCTAACGGCTGAAGAAAAGGTTCCTTTCATGCAATACAGCATGTACTGTAGCAATGACCCCCATGCAAGCACCAGTGGTCTCAGTCACTTCACAGACAAGGGAACGCCAACCATGGGGGGTCAGTGCCCCCCCTCCGTACAGTAAATAAATGTGATTATGACCTAGCAGATATCTCACATGGGAGGCTGCTCTTACTGGAACCTAGAGCTGTCATAGCACACTGGAACCTAGAGCGGTCATAGCACACTGGAACCTAGAGCTGTCATAGCACACTGGAACCTAGAGCGGTCATAGCACACTGGAACCTAGAGCGGTCATAGCACACTGGAACCTAGAGCTGTCATAGCACACTGGAACCTAGAGCGGTTATAGCACACTGGAACCTAGAGCTGTCATAGCACACTGGAACCTAGAGCGGTCATAGCACACTGGAACCTAGAGCGATCATAGCACACTGGAACCTAGAGCTGTCATAGCACACTGGCTAGCGTTCTATCATGTACCACTGAATTCTGAGAGGAGAGGAGGCTGCATTACATACAGCTAATATGCTGCAGTGAAAAAGTGTGCACAGTAAAATGGAAATGCCTGGCATTTCGACTGTCAGTCGTAGATTAAACGGGACAAATGCATCAAACAACCAGCGTCCTCCTGGTGTGAGTGGCCGGTTTGTTCATTCTCTCCCAGAGGAAATCACTATGACAACAGCCATTTAGTGCATCTGAGCGTTGAGTCATTAGGAGGGAGCAAGTAGACCCGACCACGTCAGGCGAGCCGCTCTGTTATCTCATTGTGTTTTTAAAATCCGGGCCAGAGCACATGCTGTTTTATGTGAAGCTTACATAATCTACTTCACATTATTCTGAGGAAATGTCTACTTCAAACCTACAGGGATTTATGAGATCTACCAGTTTTAGCAAATTGAGTAAACTGAGACTAAATATAGCAAGTCATTTCTAATTATAAGGCACCATAACAGACCCCTTCAATAGGACTCACACCATGCCTTCTTATCCCCCCACTGTTACACCAAGCCTTGGAGGGGCTCACTAAACTACTTGACCACAGAGCACCACTCATAGTGGTTGGACAGACCCTCTCTGTGGCTGATCTAGGCTGTCTATCTCATAGTGGGTGGACAGACCCTCTCTAGATCTAGGCTGTCTATCTCATAGTGGGTGGACAGACCCTCTCTCCATCTCAGAATTAAATAACACATCTCTGCCAGTTTGTCTGAGTGGTCTCTTGGAGTAAATGCAAAACATATTTTTGAATAATTGGGTTAAATGCTTGGAAAAACAAGTGACAAATAGATTTTGAAAATGCAGACATCCCAATAGCGTCAGCCGTTTATTTGGGGAAGTCTGTGATGAGTCAGTCGTGTGTCATATTAGCCTACAGTACTACTTGCCAATTATTATGTTATTTCCACATTTGGTATAAAACACAGGATTTGAGAGCTGAGTGTTAATTTGTCCTTCCACTTCTCACCCTCCAATCAAGCTGTGTAATGAAGAGTGACTTCTGTATGTTTCCACAGGACTTGCCATGTGTTTGTTGTGTTGTGGGAGTCATTGGTCTATGTACAGTAGGCTAGGCTACTGTATCAGATGAGATGAAAGAAAGAAAAGACGAAATAGTCAACAAATGAGCGTCTGTGGATCTGTTAGGGTTGACATATTGGAGCTAGGGCTATTGTAGACGACACTGCACTCGCGTTAAAGTTCAAAGTATGGCAGTCGATAACCAACAAATATTATGCAATGTTATATTATCTTGTGGCTACGGCTACTAAACAGGCCTGGAATCCTCGCTTCCCACCCAATATACACGGTCAAAAAACGACGGCTAAGGGGGCACATTGCTCATCATATTATGTTACACGTTTGAGTGGTGAATTAGCCTACTTACCTGCAGAACGTAAATGATTAGGCTACAATTCTAGGCCGCGGTTTTCTACACGTTAGCCAAACCTCGTATGCTCTAGCCCCTAGCGGCAACAATATTCATATCGTTCAATTTTCTCCAATGAATGTCCAACTCTGTAAACGTGATGCCTGAAAGTGAAATGAAATACATTAAACATTATATGAATATAACATTGTGACCAGTTAAAACTGTAGACCTGGACAAATTCGGCTAATTCCATGACCGGCCTAATTTCCATAACTCTATTGGGCGCTGATTGACAACGGTTCCCGAGGCCACTCAACCAATGAGAGGACAGCATCAGCAGGCACGCCTTACATGTAATCAATCCGAGGACCGGCGCGTGTGCCCCATACAGCGGTAATGTGTGCCACACAAGACCGGGCGAACAACATTCGTTTGCAGGCTTTGAATCATAGGGCAAAGTTGTTCTGAGCCCTGAAGTTTTGCCCGATATTGAGAAGTCCGTGAAGGGAGGTCGAAGGTGGGCCATGAGTGAGAGGTTTGTGGTCGTCCCTGTTGGGCAGGGTGACGAGGAGCGCTCCGACCCTGTACCAGTACCTGACAGCGGCGCGGGGGCGGCAGGGGATACAGACCCGCAGAACGCGGTTCCTATCCTGGAGTACAGTAGGGAACCCAACAAATACGGTAAGGCTCTGAAGATGTATGCTCTAAGCGAGAGCCATACTTGGGCTACTCGTTACTGAATCAGCCAGGGATTTGCCAGTTTGACTTGGGTTGTGTTGCCTAGGTTATGCACCGTTACGGATGTCTTGTGTAGAACTTCATGTACTGAACATGGATGGGAACGCTATAGGCTAAAGGCTACTGAACATGGATGGGAACGCCATGTAGGCTACTGAACATGGATGGGAACGCTATGTAGGCTACTGAACATGGATGGGAACGCTATAATGTAGGCTATGCAACGCATCGTTTTCTCAATACAAAAATGACTGATACGTTCCCCAAAGTTTCGAATTTAACAGCAAGCATGTTTTTGCTCAATGCATCCAGTGATATAATAGTAGGCGTGTTGCCGTTTTATCAATAACCTATAGGCTAATGTTCTCCTATAGGCTAATGTTATCCTAGAATAGGTGTTATAGAGTGTAGGCTTTTCTTTTTTCCATTGTTAAATCTCCCTCACCCCCTGTGAAGGTGCTGCTTAGCAACAGGTTGTACCCAAGAGAGTGCTAGATTGCTCGTGTATGACTGGATTACTTTTATGGCTCGTTTAATCAATTCAATTATGTATACATACTGAATTTAAATAGAGCTGTAGATATTGACGTTTGTGTATGGGACCTTACTTCATATGTTCATTGGATAACAGGCTACCGAGGCCAGCTCAAGTCAGCTGCATCGCTGGTTAGATTTGGGGAAGAAGCTACTTAATATAGAACCATAAGCAATGCGCTGGCCTTTCTGACTGAGTGTGTTTGTGGGCCAGCCTAAGACCATTCACAGTAGTGTAAAATCATGCTCATAGAATTGTTAAAATGACAAGCTGGGACTGTGCCTATGGTTCATATCCATCCAGTTTTGATAGAATAGAATAGAGTAGAATAGAATAGAAACTTTATTTTGCCATATATAACCAGTACAGGTACATTTGGAATTCTTGTTTTCGCTTGTCCTTACAAAATCTTATCAGCACTAATCAATTCCTCATTCCAGTTCATCAATTCCTCATTCCAGTTCGTAGGTACACAACTAGACCTTATAAGGTTCAGTCTGGCAATGTAGTCGATAGTCTGTCTGTGGTCTATCAGTCTGTCTATGGTCTAGCAGGCTATTAAATTGACCTTTATCTGCTTATTCCATTCAATCATGGATGAGTGTGAACATAATATAGGTGGTACACTTATTAAAAACCAAGTATACAGCTCGTGCTTAATGTGACCATTATTCACAGTGAATAATGATAACAGTGCCAGTAGAAAGTGTGTTGCATCAGAGTGAGTATGTGGGATGTATGCTGTCATTTTGTCTTCAACTTTTTTAAGCTATCTTCCAGATGCTCTTTAGGCTGTGACACACTGACAACGCTTTAAAAATAAATGAATAAAATGGGACACCGGAACAAAGACGGCTAGTCTGTACGGAACTGGCCTTGCTTCTGATACCCGTTTATTCTTCATTACTGCAAATTTGATATTTTAATCAATAGCTTTATTCTAACAATTGAGCTAGCGTAATAAAATCCCCTGATCATAGAGGTCTAAGTGTCCAAATCAAATCAGGCTCTTAAGAGAACAGTGGGCTCAGGGATAATGATTCCACTACCATGGCAACATTAGATCTTAATATGATTTGATATAGTAGAGTTCTCCTGTGTTGGAGAACAAGCTGTAGCTATTTTCTCATAAGGAGACCAGCTGTAACTTTGTTTCTGCTGCCTTCTTGGCCAGATCGCTCTTGAGAAAGAGATTTTAATCTCAATGATGCCTATCTGGTTAATTAAAGGATTTGATTGATTGATTGAGCTGTAGGTTTAGGCGAGATCTAGGTTATTCAGAGTTGGAGCAGGTGATCCACAAGATTGGATTGGATTGTTTGTCCTGTCTGTCTGTTGATTGCAGAAACATGGCCTGTAATGTGGCTGAATGTGTTTTCATAATTGCGCTCCCATTGGACAGTGATTATGAGGGGGAGGGGCTATCTGGAGGAAACATCCACACATCATCAGCAGGCCGGGGGTCACAGAGGGCAGGGCGGGGGTCGGGGGTTACAGAGGGCAGTCCGGGGGTCGGGGGTTACAGAGGGCAGTCCGGGGATTGGGGGTCACAGAGGGCAGTCCGGGGGTCGGGGGTCACAGAGGGCAGGCCGGGGGTCGGGGGTTACAGAGGGCAGTCTGGGGGTCGGGGGTCACAGAGGGCAGTCCGGGGGTCGGGGGTCACAGAGGGCAGTCCGGGGGTCGGGGGTCACAGAGGGCAGGCCGGGGTTCGGGGGTTACAGAGGGCAATCTGGGGGTCGGGGGTCACAGAGGGCAGTCTGGGGGTCGGGGGTCACAGAGGGCAGTCTGGGGGTCGGGGGTCACAGAGGGCAGTCCGGGGGTCGGGGGTCACAGAGTGCAGTCCGGGGGTCGGGGGTCACAGAGAGCAGGCCGGGGGTCACAGAGGGCAGGCCGGGGGTCACAAAGGGCAAGCCGGGGTCACAGAGGGCAGGCCGGGGTCACAGAGAGCAGGCCGGGGTTCACAGAGGGCAAGCCGGGGTCAGAGAGGGCAGGCCGGGGGTCACAGAGGGCAGGCCGGGGGTCACAGAGGGCAGGCCGGGGATCACAGAGGGCAGGCCGGGGTCACAGAGGGCAGGTCAGGGGTCACAGAGGGCAAGGCGGGGGTCACAGAGGGCAGGCCGGGGGTCGGGGGTCACAGAGGGTAGGCCGGGGTCACAGAGGGTTGGGGAACGCTGAGTGCAGTCGACCAATGGATGGGAAGGTTCTACAGCTTTGGGCACACGTGTCATAATGGGTTTTTCACATGCAGACACACACACACTCACACACACACACACTCACACACACACACTCACACACACACACACACACACACACACACACACACACACACAAAATACAGTCAGTTATGGCAGTTGACAATCTGGCTGACCTTTTGGTATCAAAATAGATAAGGCCTCTTTCTGCAGCCTATTGAATCTGTTCAGCCATAGCCGTTCAGTGTCTTTTGTCATGCCATGTCAGCTTAGTCACTACTAATATGTCTGCTCTGTCTAATGACGGCTTGTAATTGGGTTATGTTATCTGAGACTGTTCACAGAGAGAAACATCCACGCATCAGATGAACATTACTAGCAGCTGTATTATGGTCTATAACTCTATATGATGGTCTATAACTCTATATTATAGTCTATAACTCTATATGATGCCAATACAGCATAGGGATGTAACGGTATGAAAATTTCATACCACGATTATAGTGACCAAAATTCCCACAGTTATCGGTATTATCACGTTTTTTTTATATGCTGAAAATGTTCAATAAGTACTGAATCCTTTCAACAACTTGTATTTAAAAACAACACAAATAACATAGGGAAAGCCAGGCCTCTCAACAGTTGAAAGGGCATCATGTCCTTTGCTATGTAATATGGAAGGGCTGCAGTGAGCATTTTTGATGATTTGGCATTTTTGGATGTGGGTGTGTAAGCGTATCATTTCCTCTGAAGTGGAAACTGGGAATGACGTCGGACTGTATGTCCATATTAGCCTATTTACCGTGGTTATTCAAAGCACGGTAATTGAACACAGTTTTAATGATAATTTATTTTGAAATGGTAATACTAATCGTCTGGAATTTTTACCGTGGTTTACCGTGAAACCAGTAACCGTTTCACCCCTAAATGGTAAATGGACTGCACTTACATCATAGCGCTTTTCCACCTTAGTGGCACTCAAATGGCCTCTCATTCACCCATTCACACACACATTCACACACCAATGGCGGCAGCTGCCATGCAAGGTGCTAACCTGCTCATTGGGAGCAATTTGGGTTTAGGTGCCTTGCTCAAGGACACTTTGACATATGGACAGTCGGAGCTGGGATTCGAACCGCTGACCCTTCGATCATTGAACGACCCGCTCTACCAACTGAGCTACAGCCGCCCAATACAGTGTACGCCTGATCTCTGCTCACTAGAATGTCATGTTCTGATTCTCCCATTGAAATTCAATACAATCCCGTTCAGAGAGGAAAAACATGGCTTACGTGACTCAGTTACTGAACAACTCATCATGATCTGTCAGTGTTTGAGCGCGTGTTTGTGTGTGCGTTCATGTGTTTGTGTGTGTCGTGTGTTTGTGCTGTATATCCGTGTGTGTGCGTGCGTGTGTGTGTGTGCATGTGTGCGTGTGTATGTGTGTGATCTCTGGGTATCATCTGTGTCATCTTGTGTGTGTGGATGTGTGTGTGTATGTGGATGTGTGTGTGTAGATGTGTGTGTGTGTGTGTGTGCGTGCGAGTATGTGTGTGTGTGTGTGTGTGTGTGTGTGATCTCTGGGTATCATGTATTGCCCTCTGCTTCTTTATTTGGAGCCCTCCAGTAAACGCAGTGTGAACAACTGGGCTCAGGCATCTTATGTATGCTCCCTTGTTTGTTGCCTCTAGCTTGTGTGTGTGGGAAGTTTGTTAGTGCTGTTGTTCACATGCATTCAGTAAGAGAATGACCTTTACTAGTGGACCAGTGAGTAATGGTATTATCCAACTTTCCATTTCCAAAGCAGTTTTCTTCAGTTTAACTCAACTACTGGCTCTTCCCATCACATATAAACTGAACAGTACACCACTTTCCTTTCTCAAATTCACTGCCCTTGCCCATTTTAGCAGGTGGAGATAAACGGTGACCGTCTGGACGTTCGCAGCAGTCTCAAGCCCTGTGGTAGACACAAACAATCAGACACAAACAGGCCAATGTGACCAACCTGGCATCCTGCTCCATCTCCAATGTTTGCCAGCTGACTCATAGTCTCATGTGTTATCATTGGAGTCACAAAGCAAATGGTCTCCCACGCTGCTACTGCGCCAGTCTGCTGTGATCTGTCTTTGAGAGCGCTTCACAGATCCCTTTTTTGGTTGGTTTGTTCCCCTGCCCGGGCTTATCCAGAAGCATGTGTTCGGTTTGTTCCAGTGGCCAGGCTTATTCAGAAGCATGTGTTTGGTTGGTTTGTTCCCCTGCCCGGGCTTATTCAGAAGCATGTGTTTGGTTGGTTTGTTCCAGTGCCCGGGCTTATTCAGAAGCATGTGTTTGGTTGGTTTATTCCAGTGCCCGGGCTTATTCAGAAGCATGTTTTTGGTTGGTTTGTTCCAGTGGCCGGGCTTATTCAGAAGCATGTGTTTGGTTGGTTCGTTCCAGTGCCCGGGCTTATTCAGAAGCATGTGTTTGGTTGGTTTGTTCCAGTGCCCGGGCTTATTCAGAAGCATGTGTTTGGTTGGTTTGTTCCAGTGCCCGGGCTTATTCAGAAGCATGTGTTTGGTTGGTTTGTTCCAGTGGCCGGGCTTGTTCAGAAGCATGTGTTTGGTTGGTTTGTTCCAGTGCCCGGGCTTATTCATAAGCATTTGTGTGGTTGGTTTGTTCCAATGCTTATTCAGAAGCATGTGTAAGGGACACGCTGCGTCTCAGTCATCTTTGGCAATTACCCCTCCTACTGCGTCAGCCACTGTTCTCAGTCTAAATAAGGACAGTGTTTATTTGAGGGGAAGACATCGGTCGGGGGGTTCCCCATTTCGGGGTCTCAGGTGTCAGATATGTTGAGCGTGATGTATGGTGCTGGTGTCGCATTACGTCATCTGTGAATGGAGGGCCTACAGTAGGATAATCCCTCCTGAATGGCTCTGACCTCGGACACGAAGCTAAGATGCTTGCTCTCTCATTGACTCCTATACCTGTAGGCTAGACGTTTGAACAGACAAACAATCTCACATTTCAGCAACTTCTGGTCGTAGCACCATTAGGGTAAATCTTTTAGCCAGTGTTTCCATCAAGGACTAGAACATTCCTTCAGGATGAAACATGCGCCCCATTAAGAGAAGGCAGAACCCTCTGTCTGAGAGGAAAGTGTCACCCGATCCTTGGGTGTGAAACGGCCGGCCTAGCACATGATTGACAGGCATGTGTGGTGACACTGGAGCTGATTGGGATGTGGCTATCCATGTAGTAGTAGTCATCACAGACCAGACCACAAGGCACCTTGGCTGACACTGAACATAAAACATTCATCTGCCCATATTTCTTGTGGGATATCATCGAGATGTCACCTACTAAACTGCCTGATTGACTTTGATTGGTCTCCTTGCTACAAAGCACCATAATATGGACCTCTACAGTGTGCATGTTGTTCTGCATATGGGGATGTGTAGTTACCATGACGTCTGTAAGCTCTCATAACGGTTTGGTCCAGTTAGGCAGACTGCAGTGTACATGTGTGATGTACTGTACTGACCCTTGTGGCAAATTGTGTATGCATGTGTGTGTATGTATATATGTATGTACAGTACAGTGTGTGTGTGTATGTGTGTTAGGGCTGGGAGTCCGAACTTCGGGATTCGAATATAATTCGAATATTGACAGAAATACTGGTATTCGAACGAATATTAGGCAGCCCTTAATATTCGAACCTGTTATAGGCATAATTTTTTGTAAATGTGTTGGCTAGCAAACGTTGCTTTTGATTCAGATTCAGAGGGTTTTTCACGCCTGGTGAAGTTGCAATCGCGAGCTCATTAGCAAGGCTATTGGACACCTGGGCTCCTGTAGGAGGTGACGTTAGTTAGCACGCGTTCCAGGCAACCCGTAACTCGTGTTTTTCCGACCTCCTACACGTGAAAATGCTCTGGAATGGCAGTCAAACCCGTAACTTCTGGTGCGTTCGTTTATAACTGGGAGGTGGCAAATTGCGACTTGCTACTAATGATTAAATAAAACGCCGCATGAACTCGCACTTCCTCGTCGCAAATTCGGATATGTTTCTCAGCCCCCAGTTGCCGGCTGATGTCAATATCATATCATATCATCATCATATCATTCGCTATAGCTCGAATGCACACAGGTCGGAGGTAGGTATTTTGCCACTTGCGACTTGCCACCTCCGACCACAGAACGCACCATTCCCACCCGTGAACTCGTACCATGGATGTATTAATAGAATACATCATTGCTTATCGATATTGCCTATGATACAATGCCCACTAGTGGACAGAATGTGCACAACTTTATTTTAATACCTAGGTAGGTCTTTCTGTAAGAATTTAATGGTAAAAATATTATTAATAATAATTCGAATATATTCGAATATTATTATTAATAAATAAACGAACTTCGAATATGATTTTGGGGCAAAAGTCCCAGCCCTAATGTGTGTATATGTATGTATATACTGTGTATATATGTTTTAATTTATTTGTATATTGTACATGATGTGATATATACAGTGAATTTCATTAAACTTCATTAAACTTCACTTGAGCAGTACTGGCAAATAGGATAACATCACACAGGACTGGAACATGGGGAAGTCGTACTGAAACTGAGCATTCACACTTAGCGTTTACATTCAATTTATTCCCTGCTGTTGTTTTAATCATGTCCGTTCAAATGTCGGGGGCCTTTGTTCAGCTTGGAGGAATTTTAAAACCCTTGATTCTCACCTGTAAAAGATTTTATGGAAATGTTTCCGCTCCAGGGAAGCCAAGAATTGCACCTTTTTTTGTGGTTATGTGTCTGGAAAATTTGACATGGGAGACAAATTGATGGCAGCTTGATTTGTTTTCAAATTAAATATTTTATGAAGGCTAACTTTTCTGTCTGCCAGGTCTTCCTGTCTTTTTCACGTGGGAAGATGTACAGTAAGTCTACCAGGCTATATTACTATATAACTAGTAAAACAAACAGCATATTGTTTGTAATGTATGTTTCAATGCAGGGACATTTCAGGGTTTTCCCTGATTCAACTGACATCAATAGAATGATGCCTCTGAGGAATGAAAGGACAGTAGATTTTACAGAGTTAACCACAAACTACAGTAGTGTAGTTCTTTTTTTGACCAGAGGGTGGCAGCAGCTTGTCACCATTAACACCAGAACCGTTCTGATCCTCTCCTCGTTTAGGAAAGAGGATAAAACCTGGAAAATTTGTGTTTCAAGGAAGGCCTGACACAAGCCTCGTCTCTCAGCTTGCATTTGCTTTGTCACTTAGTGCTGATGATGAGCACATTGTGCCAGGCTGCTTATTTGCCATGAGTACAGCACACAACTGTACTCATTGTTATGGTGGTTTAATATTTCAGCAGGGCTTTTGGCAAGCGCTGCATTCCGCTGAATAAACAGAAGGGAAGAGGAAGTAAAGGAAAGTCTTGTCCGTGGGAGAAAACCTGCCTCTGTGCTTCTTCTGGACCTGAGCATAGGTTTGGAATTGATCTGGCTAATGGGCCTAGAGATCGCTGGGCCTGTAGCCTGCAGAATCGTCTGCTGTCCTTGGGTTCCTCTTGGCAGATCGATTAGCAACCCTTTCTGTTCACTGTACACATCAGTGCGCATAAATATAAAAAAAAATTCAGATCAAGCCGTGTGATTTGTTCCAACCTACCAGGATCCTTGATGTCAGCTGTTTCTTCTGGTGCATCACATGTCGATTGTTTATAAACGAACAATATAGATTTTTGGAGTTTCTTTCATAGAGACCTGTTAGACCTGTTAAAGACCTACTGTAATCAGCTGCTGTGTTGAAAGAGCAGTCAGAAACCTGGCCCAGAATGCGGGATTCAAGCTAAAGATGCTAGCTGTTTCCCAGAACCAGCACCAGCCTGGTTACCTCACCCCCCGACAGAACCAGCACCAGCCTGTTTACCTCACCCCCCGACCGAACCAGCACCAGCCTGTTTACCTCACCCCCCAACAGTCCTTCTAGCATGGATTTAGAAGGAGAGAGGACATTCTCTCTGTATCTCTCTCTACACAAATCAAATCCCTCATGATTAGAAATCCCTCTTTCCTTTCTCTCTCTCTCTCTCTCTCTCTCTCTTCTCTCCCTCTATCTTATTTCTTCTCTCTCTTCTCTCCCTCCCTCTCTCTCATCTCTTCTCTTCTCTCTCCCTCCCTCTCTCATCTCTGCTCTCTCTTCTCTCCTCTCTCTCCCTCCCTCTCATCTCTGCTCTCTCTCTTCTCTCTCCTCTCTCTCTCTCCCTCCCTCTCTCATCTCTGCTCTCTCTCTTCTCTCTCCTCTCTCTCCCCCCCTCTCTCATCTCTGCTCTCTCTATTCTCTCTCTTCTCTCTCTCTCCTGTGGCAGGGATCCCCTGAGAGAGTGGGAACTCTGTTGGGCTCTGTCCCAATATCCACAGTTAGCAAAACTAGGGTCTATGAAGACAGCAACACACTGTCCATAGACTGTAGGTAGTCTGTTTTTGTGGATCATCAGAATCAGTAGCAAACTAAAAATACAATGGGTGCTTAGGAGGGAGGATCCTGGTAGTACTTCTTGAAGAGGTGAGTTTTGAGAAAGATGCGCAGCGACTGACGTCAGTGTGTTCATTCCACCACTGCGGGGCCAGGACAGAGAAGAGCTGTGACCGTGTCGATCGACCACAGGGGCCTCGGAGTGACGGGGCAACCAGTCACCCCGTGGTAGCAGAGGTAGGAGGGGGCTAAACAGGATGTGAGCTACTACAGGGAGCCAGTGTAGGGAACGGAGAAGGGAAGTTGTGTGGGAGAACTTGGGGTGGTTGAACACCAGGCGAGCAGCAGCTTTCTGGACAAGTTCCAGGGGTTTAATGGCTGACGCCGGGGCCCCAGCGAGGAGGGAGTTGCAGTAGTCCAGGCGGGAGATGACCAGGGCCTGAATGAGCACCTGCGCTGTTTCGTCAGTGAGGAAAGGACGAATCCTCCTGATGTTGTAGAGCATGAATCTGGAGGAGTGTGTGACGGATGTGATACAGTATGTGCAGAGAACAACAGTTGGTCATCCAGGGGCACACCCAGATTCCTTGCAGTCCGAGTTGGCATCGCCACTGTCAATGGTGATGGCCAGGTCCCAGTGCAGGCAGCCCTTCCCCGGGAGGAACAGCAGCTCAGTCTTGTCCAGATTGAGCTTGAGGTGGTGTGTCTCCGTTCACTCCGACATGTCACACACGCAGTGTGTCAGAAGGGGGGAATGACGGGACCAGTTGGGTGTCATTGGCAGAGCAGTGACAGGAGAAGCCATACGCCAGAACTCACGAGTGCATCTCCTTTCTAAACAAGTGACTAAGAGCATAATCTAGCGATGAAGCCAAAGAAGAGTAGATAAATATAATGTGTACTTGTGTACTTGGATGTGTACTTGGATGAGCTACTACAGGCTTCAATTGACACACACACACACAGTACAGTACATGCACACACACACACACATACACAGTACACAGGATTTGTTTGAGCTTTATTTTTAAATACACAGTACACAGGATTTGTTGTAGCTTTATTTGCATTGTCAGGCAGGGATTTCCAAGGGGAAATCTGGAAGCTTGGAGGGAGGATACAACAGCTTAACGTGTAGTCCTTCTTGGACAGCATTCCCACAAGGCTTAGCAGTGCTGCTTCGCTATTGTGTGACTGGCGTTTCCTATTGTCCTTCCTCACTGGACTACCACCGACCACTCCGCTGGCCCTGCACTACCACCGACCACTCCGCTGGCCCTGCACTACCACCGACCATTCCGCTGGCCCTGGACTACCACTGACCACTCCACTGACCCTGGACTACCACCGACCACTCGACTGGCCCTGGACTACTACTCCACTGACCCTGGACAACCACCGACCACTCCGCTGGCCCTGGACTACCACCGACCACTCCGCTGACTCTGGACTACCACCGACCACTCTGCTGCCCCTGGACTACCACCGACCACTCCGCTGGCCCTGGACTACCACTGACCACTCCACTGACCCTGGACTACCACCGACCACTCCACTGGCCCTAGACTACCACCGACCACTCCGCTGGCCCTGGACTACCACCGACCACTCCACTGACTCAGGACTACCACCGATCACTCCACTGGCCCTGGACTACCACCGACCACTCCACTGACTCAGGACTACCACCGATCACTCCACTGGCCCTGGACTACCACCGAACCCTCCACTGACCCTGGACTACTACCACTACCACTCCACTGACCCTGGACTACCACCGACCACTCCGCTGGCCCTGGACTACCACCGACCACTCCACTGGCCCTGGACTACCACCGACCACTCCACTGGCCCTGGACTACCACTGACCCCTCCACTGACCCTGGACTACTACCACTACCACTCCACTGACCCTGGACTACCACCGACCACTCCACTGACCCTGGACTACTACCGACCACTCCACTGGCCCTGGACTACCACCGACCACTCCACTGGCCCTGGACTACCACCGACCACTCCACTGGCCCTGGACTACCACCGACCACTCTGCTGGCCTGTCTGCTTCTGCTTGGCCTCTTGATTCAGGGTCAGGGTTAGGGTTAGGGTTAGCCCTCCTTGTTCAGGGCTAGCTCACTAGTATTGTGACACAACGCCGCCAGATAAGAACAGGGTCAATTATCAGGCTGTCCAGACGCTGTGTTAGAACTAAAACTAAAAAGACGCAGCTATGCGCAGAATCTTATTGATCACTTTTGCTTGACGAGACAGATTCGCCGACAGGAAATTCTTTCACATGACACCCCTCCCCGGTGATGTCATTTGGAGGAAAGGGCGGGGCTGGACTGTGATGTCATCCAGGTGTTTGGGCCGGGAAGTGATCCAGCGGTGTCCTGACAGGAGAGAGGGAGGGAGAGAGAGAGAGAGGGAGAGAGAGAGAGAGAGGGAGGGAGAGAGAGAGAGGGGGAGAGAGAGAGAGGGGGAGAGAGAGAGAGGGGGAGAGAGAGAGAGGGAGAGAGAGAGAGGGGGAGAGAGGGAGAGAGAGAGGGAGAGAGACCCCTCAGACACACCCTCAACACCCCTCCAACACACAAGCACAGCTGCCATGGGATGAGGGGTCCGGTCGCGTTCTAGACTGTTTCCACATGTCTGTAACACAGTGCCCAATGAGATCCTCCTTTTAGGATGATAGAGTTGTATTTTCAGCTGTATTTTTACATTTTCTGTGAATTATGTGCAGTATGTATTGTATCATATCGCAATGTATCATGATACAATCGTGTCGTGTCCCATGTATCATGATGCATATCGTGAGGTCCCTGCCAATACCCAGCCCTAATGTGTGTGTGTGTGTGTGTGTGAGTGAGAGAGAGAGAGAGAGAGAGAGATATTCCCAAGCCCAGCCCAATTCTTCCAGAGTGTGTCTGGGTTCAATTGACTGAGGAGAGGAAGTGTGTAACCCCACCCCCTCTCAGTAGAAGTGCTTTGTAGGCGCCATGTACTTCCTGCTCTCTGGTCACTGACACTGCCGGCTCTGTGTTGTCGAGTGTGTGTGTGTGTGTGTGCGTGTGTGTGTGTGTGTGTGTGTGTGCGTGTGTGTGTACGTGTGTGTGAAGTATGGAAGTGCTTCTAAGCTAGCCCCAAGGTTGAGAAATGTCCATAGACATAAATCCACATGCGATGATGGTTTGTGTGTGTGTGTGCGGAGAGAAAGAGAGATTGGAAGAGAGAAGGAGAGAGAGAGAGAGAGACTGCCCGCCCATGTGGGGCGGGTCAGTACAGCTCTTCCTTATTTGGAGAGGGAGGGCTGGTCACATGGGGACCCCAGTATCCAAGCGATACGGCTGAAAACTGAGAACTTGCAACCAACAGCCAGGCACGAGCCGAAAGAGAGAGAGAGAGAGAGAGAGAGAGAGAAGAAAACAGGGATCTCAAATAGAGGCACACGAGAAAGAAAGAAAAGGAGTGAAACAGAACTGACAGACAGAGAGAGAGAGAAATAGAGACCGCGAGGCAGGAGAGACCGAACAAAAGAGAGAGGGAGAGAGATAAGATAAGGCAGGCCAAGGGTGAAAATGCCCACCAGCTTCACAGTGGTCCGGGTGAAGGACGGCAAGACGGCCAGGAAGCAGGGTGGCGGCGGCGAGGATGATGATGATGATGATGTGGACGACAACAACGTCCTGCGGGAGGAAGACGAGGAGGCCCCCTTCCCAGGTGAGGCGTGAGGCCGGGGGCATCTCTGTCCACCCTCCTCCCCCAGAGATCTTTCCATTTATCTCTGTGTCCACCCTCTCCCCCCAGAGATCTCCTCTCCATTTCAACCCTGAAGAAGAGGATAGAGTAGGATAGAGTAGGATAGAGTAGGATAGAGTAGGATAGAGTAGGATAAAGAAGGATAGAGTAGGCTAGAGTAGGCTAGACTAGGATAGAGTAGGCTGGCTTTGCTAGGCTACACTGAGCTCAGTTTCAAGTCAGACTGTGTCTTGGTTTTTCTTTCTCCAGAGGAGAGGGCGTGCAGCCCCAGAGGAGCCTGTGTCATGGTGATGTAAGGAGATATGGCTGTCGATGTAGTGGGTAGAGGGAGGAAGTCCTGGTTGGTCTGTGTATCAGGGTGGAGGGAGGAAGTCCTGGTTGGTCTGTGTATCAGGGTGGAGGGAGGAAGTCCTGGTTGGTCTGTGTATCAGGTAGGGCTGTAACGATTATTACATAATCGTCAAACCACGATTATATATATATTCAATTTTTTTAAATAAAATCAAAATCTGTTGCAGAGTTGATATGGTAGCAACCCTAGTTCAATGGAATTCTTCAACTTGTTGGCACTTGTCCTATATGTTCATAGCAAATAATGACAAAAGAGACTATTAAAGAAGTAAAGAAGCACTGATGCATTGTCCACTTCATGTGCTATTTGTATACTCCAAATTTAATTTCATCTTAATTTTTCAATGCTTTTTTTTTTATTGAGGAGGATATATGTTCTATGTAAATGTTAACATTCATGATATTAAAGAGGTGTGGTTTTAAACCACAGGTTTACTTCATAGGCTGAGTACTCACTCACTCACTCACTCCCTCTGTGTCTGTCTTTCTCTCTCTCTCTCTCTCTCAAACACACACTCTCTCACTCAAATCATGTGGACATGAGCATCAGTGCCAGGGCCGGCCCGTGGCATAGGTGAAGTAGGCAAGATCGGCAAGGGGCCCTAGTGGTGTGATGCGAGCCCCCACCCCCCCGGTCAACAACTCTGACAATTATTGTAATAATCGCAATTATTTTTCTGACAATTAATCGTTAAGCAAAATTCATAATCGTTACAGCCCTAGTATCAGGGTGGAGGGAGGAAGTCCTGGTTGGTCTGTCTATCAGGATGGAGGGAGGAAGTCCTGGTTGGTCTGTCTATCAGGATGGAGGGAGGAAGTCCTGGTTGGTCTGTGTATCAGGGTGGAGGGAGGAAGTCCTGGTTGGTCTGTCTATCAGGATGGAGGGAGGAAGTCCTGGTTGGTCTGTGTATCAGAGTGGAGGCAGGAAGCCCTGGTTGGTCTGTGTATCAGAGTGGAGGGAGGAAGTCCTGGTTGGTCTGTGTGTCGGTCTGCCTGTTGTTCTCGGTGGTGTAGTGCTGAGGAGCAGAGCGCTTGCAGAAGAGAAAGTACGTGCCCTTTTGAACCCTTCAGCACACTCATGTGAGAGAGGAGTGTTTCCAAAGACTTCCCCAGAGGGTTTGGGCTTGTTCCCCAGAGGGTTTGGGCTTGTTCCCCCAGAGGGTTTGGGCTTGTTCCCCAGAGGGGTTTGGGCTTGTTCCCCCAGAGGGTTTGGGCTTGTTCCCCCAGAGGGTTTGGGCTTGTTCCCCAGAGGGTTTGTTCCCCAGAGGGTTTGGGCTTGTTCCCCAGAGGGTTTGTTCCCCAGAGGGTTTGGGCTTGTTCCCTCAGAGGGTTGGGGCTTGTTCCCCAGAGGGTTGGGGCTTGTTCCTCAGAGGATTTGGGCTTGTTCCCCAGAGGATTTGGGCTTTTTGGGTTTTTGTTAGGTTGCTGTTCTCCTCTTCTCACCATTCTCCTCTTCTCCCTCCTGGCAAGCTCCCCCCTCTCTCTCTCTCTCTCTCTCTCTCTCTCTCTCTCTCTCTCTCTCTTTCTTTCTGTATCTCTCTCACCCCCCACCCCCTTCTACCAAGGCCACCATCTTGTAATAAGCATAACTGCTTTGTCCTAAATGACAAGACTTGATGAGGAAAGGTTGTTGAATTCATCTCAGCTGAGTCTGTGCTTTTGCTAACGAACTCCTCTCTCTCCCCCTCTCTCTCTCTCTCTCTCCCCCTCTCTCTCTCGCTCTCCCTTTCTCTCTCTTCTCTCTGCCAAACTGTTGTTAGTTTTGTTTTTGTTTTTCCACTGTTTCACAAGGCCAGAGCCAATCAGGATGCACCATATAATTTCCACAGCGGTGCACAATTATGGCCGCCCACTGCGTGAGATTTTACAGACTTGAGAGGGAAAGAGTAGCATTCATTATGGAAGTTATGCAAGTTCTCTGGCTGGGGCCTCTCTCTCTATACAGCATCTCTCTCTCTCTCTCTCTCTCTCTCTCTCTGTCTCTCTATACAGTATCTCTCTCTCCCTCCCTCCCATCCCCTCCCCCTCTCTCTCTCCCTCCCTCCCCCTCTCTCTCTCTGTCTCTCTCTCTCTCTCTGTCCCTCTCTCTCTCTCTCTCTTTCCCTCCCACCCCCTCTCCCCCTCTCTCTCTCTCTCTGTCCCTCTCTCTCTCTCTCTCTCCCTCCCACCCCCTCTCCCTATCTCTTTCTCTCTCTCTCTCTCTGTCCCTCTCTCTCTCTCTCCCTCCCACCCCCCTCTCTCTCTCTGTCTCTCTTTCTCTATCTCTCTCTCTCTCTCTGTGTGTGTGTGTGTGTGTGTGTGTGTGTGTGTGTGTGTGTGTGTGTGTGTGCGTGCGCGCGCGCGCCTGCACCGTATTAGCTGTGTGACATATTTGGTCAGAGGTGGATAACAGTCAGTATTATTGATTGCCCTGCTGGTTGGCTGACTGTGGGGGAGGTCAGATTCCACCCTCTCCCAGGGACCTGATCTCTCTCTGAGAGACTTGGCCCACGGAGGATCTCTCTCTCCTGCCCTGTTGTTCATTTGAAGTTCTGTCTTTTCTCAGTTGTTTGGATACCAGCGCCCCGGTGTTGATATCCCGACCCCTCCACTTTCACCCCCCGACCCCCCAGAAGGGTTGCCCTGACCCGTCCTCTAGGCCTAAACCAAAACTTACCGCTAAATTAATTTCAAGCCACAGCACACAGTTTTAGCATATTGACTTGCTTGATTTCTTGCTAACTTGCTTGCCAAGCCAGAGAGCTGGGGTAGGCCAAACACACACTCTGGCATACAGGATTGTGTTTTAAAGAATAACTGGTTATTTACTGTCAACTTGATTTGGTGTCAAGTTAGCCTTTTAACTTGTTTCCCCTGCGTAAGACAAGACTCCTCATTACTGAGAAGTTGTCTAGACCTTCGCCCTAAGGCCACGACTGTGGTTGAACATGCCACAGTATATGTGAATGAACAAAACAAACTTCATTGATCTCCCATCAGTAGATTGGGTTGTGGACAGCAGAAAGACATACACGGGCCCAAGCATAACACGCTTGTTTAAGCATTAGACCTGCTCAGAGACAGAGGATACTAACAGTGCGCTGGTAAGACTACAGCTGGCCTGGTTGGTTATGTCAGTGCCAGCTGGGGACTGGCCTTGGGCCTTTTCCAGCCCAGCGAATGTGGCAGTGTGTTTCCTGTTTTTGATCCATGGTCTGGTTTTGTTTAGACTCTTATTCTTTGGTTAACCCTACCCTTGACTGACTGACTGACTGACTGGTAGGGCTGCACGATTATGACAAAAGATAATAATTGCGATTATTTGCTTCAAAATGGTAATTGTGATTAATAATTGTGATTAATATTTCAAAGTAATAACTTTAGCTCTGCACTGTTTGCATATGACCTGCTGGGCTTGAGCGACATCATCTTTTTCATAACCAAAATGCTCCCAAATCATGGATGTTGATCCCTTTCTTGCTACTAACTCACTGACCTCGTTTTCGCTCATTTTTTCACTACTCACGGCTGCGGGTACTCTTGTGACACTGGTCTTGACCTACTGCTATCTGTCTTCTCAGTGAACTCAGCGGGAACGCATGTGATTGGTCAGACAGCATAAGCGCCTGTGATTCGTCCATGTAGTCCTAGCACACTCAATTCAAAGCCAAATTATTTATCACATTAATTGCGGCCTTTTGCGATTAGTTAATCGCAGAGGTCATAATCGCGATTTCGATTAATTCACGATTAATTGTGCAGCCCTACTGACTGGCTGACTGACTGACTGACTGACTGTCGACTGACTGACGAGCCTTATCTCTGCTTCCAGGCTTCCTGCTACAAAGCTATGTTTGGTAACTATTTTGTAATTTAGGGTTAGGGTTAAATCTTAAACTTACTGACCAGAATGTGTTTTTTTTGTTTTTTTTATTTATTTTTTTAAACTTTGCTTATGTTGTAATTCCATGGCCAAACCCCCCTGATGGAGCTCCATGCATGCTGCTCTAACCATCTAGTTGTGTGTGTGGGAAATCTCAGAGTTCTCAAGATATTGCATGGACTTAGGCCAAATGGTCTCACTCACTCATCCAAGACATTCTAGTGTGACATGTGTGGTAACCTAACCCAATAACATGTTTGTGTACCAGCAGGCTAAGGGAAAACCAGTTTAAAGGGCACAGTCACCGCGATTTCCACGATTTTGTCTTCTGTGTAGAGAAACAACTACAGCTGGCCTTAACACAGAATAAATAATATCAACTACAGCTGGCCTTAACACAGAATAAATAATATCAACTACAGCTGGCCTTAACACAGAATAAATAATATCAACTACAGCTGGCCTTAACACAGAATAAATAATATCAACTACAGCTGGCCTTAACACAGAATAAATAATATCAACTACAGCTGGCCTTAACACAGAATAAATAATATCAACTGAGACAAGCTTGACTCTGACGCTTTAAAGAGGTAGGTCAGAATTTTGGACATAGAGCCTCATTTACGACTAACCCATAATGTTGTTGATTGATGGAGAGCATTTTCAGCTGATTCCACGGTGTCTCTCGTTCAGGCGTTAGCGGCATGCTAATGCTAGTGTAATCGAACCGAATTGGCTAGCATTAAAAAAAAATCACTTATAAACACTCTTAACAATGATCGTCAGATTACATTACATTACATTACATTACAGTCATTTAGCAGACGCTTTTATCCAAAGCGACTAAAATAATTGCATTTAACGTAGGAAGAGCCAATGTACTACTACTTGCCAGAACTCACAAGTGCATCTTCTTTCTAAAACAAGTGACTAAGAGCATAATCTAGTGCTGAAGGCAAAGTGCAAGAATCGCAATCTAAAGTACAGTGCAATATAATATATAATACAATAAGTGCTTAGGTGGGAGGATTGTTGTAGTTCTAACTTCTTGAAGAGATGAGTTTTGAGCCTGCGACGAAAGATGGGCAGCGACTCTGCTGTCCTGACATCAGTGGGCAGTTCATTCCACCACTGCGGGGACAGGACAGAGAAGAGCCGTGACCGTGTCGATCGACCGCAGGAGCCTCGGAGTGGCGGGGCAACCAGTCGCCCTGAGGTAGCAGAGCGTAGCGGTCGGGAGGGGGTGTAGGGTTTGACCATGGCCTGGAAGTAGGAGGGGGCTGTTCCTTTCATTGCCCTGTAGGTTAGCGCCAGAGTTTTAAACTGGATGCGAGCCGCTACAGGGAGCCAGTGTAGGGAACGGAGGAGGGAAGTTGTGTGGGAGAATTTGGGGTGGGTGAACACCAGGTGAGCAGCAGCTTTCTGGACAAGTTCCAGAGGTTTAATGGCTGACGCCGGTGCCCCAGCGAGGAGGGAGTTGCAGTAGTCCAGGCGGGAGATGACCAGGGCCTGGATGAGTACCTGTGCCGTTTCATTAGTGAGGAAAGGGCGAATCCTCCTGATGTTGTAGAGCATGAATCTGCAGGAACGTGTGACGGATGTGACGTGAGGAAAATGACAGTTGGTCATCCAGGGTCACACCCAGATTCCTCGCAGTCCGAGTCGGGGTCACCACTGTGTCTTCAATGGTGATGGCCAGGTCCCGGTGCAGACAGCCTTTCCCCGGGAGGAACAGCAGCTCAGTCTTGTCCAGATTGAGCTTGAGGTGATGTGTCGTCATCCACTCCGAGATGTCAGCCAAGCACCCAGCTATGCGTGTCTCCACTTTTGTATCAGAAGGGGGAAATGACAGAACCAGTTGGGTGTCATCGGCATAGCAGTGAAAGGAGAAGCCATGTGAGCGAATGACAGAGCCCAGAGATGTAGTGTAGAGGGAAAACAGGAGAGGACCCAGGACAGACCCTTGTGGAACCCCCGTAGTCAGACTACGCGGTTCCGACGTCGACCCTCTCCAAGTCGACGTCGGAACCGTGTAGTCAGATTAACTAAAATCCTCATCAAAGTCAGACATATCTCTTTAGAATGTCACCATTGCAACTTGTTTTGTTGATAGTAAGAGAATAGTCCGCTCTTCTGTTCCTTGTTGTTGTGAAGACAATAGTGCCGGCTAGTTACATTTTGCTCCGCCTCCCTATTTACAGAGAGAGCCATATAGGTCCGAGCAAACAATAGTTGGACTTCATGATGGTATAAAAATGTATGGTATAAAAACTCAAATGAGTCCCCGACAGACTGTCCTCACATTTGATTTGTTTTGGGTGCACTGAGGAGTGTTTAAGTGAGTTTTCTTGCATGGAATCAGCTGAGAATGTTCTCCATGAATCAACAGCATTATGGATAAGTCGTAAACGATCAAGGTTCTATGTCCAAAATTCTGAACTACCCCTTTAACTGAATGATAGACCTCTGTTCCTGGAGTGGACCCTAACCTCCTGAATGTTCTCTGCACAGCCCCCAAATGAGACTGTTGCCCAGCTCTGTTTGCTTGTCTCGGTGTCAGACTGGCTGTTCTGAAGTCAGCTGGTTCCTGTGGCGACCTCAGGTAAACCCTTAGACTGCTGCCCAGGTCTGATCTCAGAGCAGCCCACTCAGATACCTACAGCACCTGTCTGCACGTCTTCCCACTTATACTAGACTGGATGAGCTCTGTGTGTTAGTTTGTTTTCTGAACACGCACGGACGCACACACACACACGCACACACACACACACACACCTGCTTGCTTGCGTACTGCATACACAAATACACACATACACAGACACACCATCACTCATAAACACACACAGACGCGCACACACACACACACACACTCACACGGCACAGACAGATTATGCAATCCCAGAACAGAAGCCGAGTGTGCTGGCATGCTGCTGAACGCACCCTGGGGCCAACATGTGGATCCACCTCCACAGCCTCCGCTCACAACATGTGGGTCCACCTCCACAGCCTCCACTCACAAGGGGTACAGCCTCCGCTCACAAGGGGTTCAGGAATTGGATAGAATCTCTACTTTATTCAAACTGACGCATTCTATAAACGGGACTTGTTTTGTTCACCATGATTGGCAGGGCTGAGTTTGGGAAAGAGAGTTGAACAGGATTGCGTAACAGTGTGCTGGACACGATCATTAGATGTACTTTTTGCTGTGTTGACTGATGACTCCTGGTTCAAACTGGTCCAGTGTACTGTGACTCACTCTCTCTCTCTCTCTGTCTCTCTCTCTCTCTTTCTCTCTCTCTCTCTCTCTCTCTCTCTCTCTCTCTCTCTCTCTGGCACAAGGTCACACGTGAGGCCGTTTGGGGTCACATGCTCTTCATTCACATCCTGGCACGCACTCACACACGCACACACACACACACACACTCACTGTCTTGGGGCGTTTTTTTCTCACTCACATTCTGGGTGTGGCTGCAGAGATTCCTGCTTCACAAAACCATGTGTGCAGTTTTGACCTGGCTGTAGTTTGAACCATCCAGACCCTTGGTAAGCAGTCCTCCCTCTTTCATGGCTGAGTTTGATCAGTGCTAATGGCTGCTTCTTATCGCTACTCATTCTCACGTACTGTAGGCATACAGAAAAAACATGACTGTTTAAAGTGACGTCCATTAAATTAATGGCTTCTGTATTGAACGAACAAGCTATTAATTGTGTTTTATCAGGTTTTTGGCTGTGCTAGCTAGCCCAAATGTTGGTATTTGTGTGTGTGTGTGTACTGTATGTTGGGGGGGGATTGCGCTGATTCACTGTATCCATTGCATCAGTAGTTAAAGTTGCTGCTTGTTTTTCCTACTTTACCGTTTGGCTGCTGTGATAAGCATCGCCCTGTAGTTGGGAGGAGAGGACTGGAAAAATACCTGCTTCCCAGAGTTCATCACATCCCTGTTGCTTTAAGAGCTTGTGTGAGGAAGCGCTGTGGACGTTATGAAAGCTGCATCACTGGCCCTATTGTGATCCCGCTGGCTTCTTATCAAAAAAGTTTAAAACGGCACGAACATCCAAACATGATGAATCCTAGGAGCTGGACAGAACATGTGAACAGAACAGAACATGTGAAACCACAGAAATAGTCGCACACTAGATAATGCTCCCATTAACATTTATTACCACCGTGTGATGTTTTGGGCACAAGCCCTTATCACCGTCACAGTGATAGTGGCTGACTCTAGATCAGTGTTACAGTGACATCCTGTGGAGGAGAGTGGACCCACTTCTCATTTCAGTGTTCTCAGTTCATTCTGGTGTGTGTGTGTGTGTGTGTGTGTGTGTGTGTGTGTGTGTGTGTGTGTGTGTGTGTGTGTGTGTGTGTGTGTGTGTGTGTGTGTGTGTGTGTGTGTGTGTGTGTGTGTGTGTGTGTGTGTGTGTGTGTGTGTGTGTGTGTGTGTGTGTGTGTGTGTGTGTGTGTGTGTGTGTGTGTGTGTGTGTGTGTACCACAGCAGTGCATGCTGGGGACAAGGGCTGGTTTGGGGAACTAAAACATTTTCACAGCAAATGACACAACCGTTATTGAAGGTCAAATGATTTCACGTGAACTATTTTTCCTATGATTTACAACAAAAGTGGAATGACGTTTTTGGTTGTATAAACAGGCCCACATCAGACATGTTCATATGAAAGGAAAGCTGGGCTATAATCCAAACTCTCTTTGATAGTTGAATTCCCCACAGAACCGCACAGACACAGTACAGCTTGACTGTGTGTGGGGAAACCATAGCAACAGCGTTCTTTTTGCTGAACAAAGCCTCAAACCGTGACCCCTGCTCCTCGGTCTGTGAGTGAACTCTATCGACAGACAGTAATAATCAACCACGGATTCAGGAAGAACAACAACGGCTGACTTCACTGTGGTTCACCCCGCGGGCGAGGGTTGGCTTTGGCAGTGGGTTCGGTCAGCGGTAACCGGGGTCATATTTGACCCCATTATGGGTGGCTCTTCTCAGCACACAGCATATCTGTGACAGAAGTAGTAGGGAATCAAATAAACAAATGATAAGGATGGTGCCTGCAGCCTTAGAGAGGCGTGTCTACAGTCCCTTTGATCCTGGACAGGCTCCGCCCTGCCCTGCCTGCCCATGTGATGACAACAACGTCACACAAAGGATAGAAGACAGACTATTGTGCTTTGTGTATTTTGATGTGCTATATAAGAATGGTGTGTGGTGTCGACAATGAGACACACGCACGCACACGCACGCACACACACGCACGCACACACACACACACACACACACACACACACACACACACACACACACACACACACACACACACACACACACACACACACACACACACACCCTCTCTGCTAGTTCCCCAGGGCCTGTTGCTGTAACGTCTAGCTGACAGGTTTAAAGGCTTATGGAATCACAAAGTACAACTAACATTAAACCAAGTGGAGCCCCTATGGTGTAATCTCTCCTCTACTATCTCTATCTAATCTCTACTCTACTATCTCTATCTAATCTCTACTCTACTATCTCTATCTAATCTCTACTCTACTATCTCTATCTAATCTCTACTCTCCTATCTCTATCTAATATCTGCTCTACTATCTCTATCTAATCTCTACTCTACTATCTC
Source organism: Borostomias antarcticus (assembly GCF_949987555.1). Taxonomy (NCBI): domain Eukaryota; kingdom Metazoa; phylum Chordata; class Actinopteri; order Stomiiformes; family Stomiidae; genus Borostomias; species Borostomias antarcticus. The sequence continues at coordinate 32,687,763 of NC_140235.1, read as the reverse complement.
TATCTAATCTCTACTCTACTATCTCTATCTAATCTCTACTCGGACATCTCCTTGATATGCTGTACAGCACCACTCATGTTTAAGATACAGTTTGCTTATGTGTTTTATTCATTTGTCTTTTTATCAAACTGGTTGGGCTTGGAGTAGAATATCCAGTTTAAATAGTATTTTTGTCTGGAATAAGTATGGCTTATACTTTGTCATGGCCATGGGTTACTGATAAGACTAATTGTCCAACTGTTTCTGTTTCGATTTATCTGTTCCATTTTCTCAATTTACAAGCCATTTACTGTAACATAATACAGTGTGCATCTCGAACAAAACAGCGTCACCTCAGTCACCCAAGGGTGCTTCCAAAGCATGCTGGGATATTGAGATTCAGCTCAGTGAGTGTGAGGCGCAGGGGTGGAGCCAGAGTTGCTCTGCTCTCTCTTCTCTCTCTCTCGTCCCCTACCCCTGACCCCGAGGGCAGAGCACTCCACGGTGTGTTGTATAAAAAGGACAGGCTTTGGCTGATCTGATTAAGTGATTACTGCCGTGTTCTTAGCGAGGCCCTTAATGGAAAGTGGGCGGAGTCTGAGGCTGCTGGAACCGCCTCCATGTTGCTCTGCGGTGTCATCGACCGACGGCTCGTTTATCTACCGAACCATCCGTGAGTCTGCGGATACTGGCGCTCATGTAAAGCAGTTTGAATTGCCTTGTTGCTGAAATGTGCTACAAATAATTGAGATGATGGAGAGGGGTGGAAGGGAGGGGGAGTGATGGAGGGGAGAGGGGTGGAGGGAGTGATGGAGGGGAGAGGGGTGGAGGGAGTGATGGAGGGGAGAGGGGTGGAGGGAGTGATGGAGGGGAGAGGGGAGGAGGGAGTGATGGAGGGGAGAGGGGAGGAGGGGGTGATGGAGGGGGGGTGATGGAGGGAGTGATGGAGGGGGGGTGATGGAGGGGGGGGGGAGTGATGGAGGGGGGGTGATGGAGGGGGGGGGGAGTGATGGAGGGGGTGATGGAGGGGGGGTGATGGTGTGGTGATGGAGGGGGTGACAGAGGGGTGGTGATGGAGGGGGTGATGGAGGGGTGGTGATGGAGGGGTGATGGAGGGGGTGATGGAGGGTGTGTGTGTGCGCTGGCGCGTTAGTTAAACCCCTGATCACGCTGTACCCAGGTGGTCTGCAGGACGAAACGCTGAGCACTCAGTCCAGAGAACAGCCTCTCTCTCTCTAACTCTTATTACATTATTACATAATCGTCAAACCGCAATTATTTTTTCTGACCACGATTGTTTTTTTTAACCGCGGTTATGAAAAAAAAAGTATTAAAAAAAAGAAAGAAAAAAAAGTATAAAATTAAAATCTGTTGCAGAGTTAATATGGTAGCAACCCTAGTTCAATGGAATTCTTCAACTTGTTGGCACTTGTCCTATACGTTCATAGCAAATAATGACAAGAGACACTGTATTAAAGAAGTAAAGAAGCACTGATGCATTGTCCACTTCATGTGCTATTTGTATACTCCAAATTTAATTTCATCTTAGTTTTTCAATGCTTTTTTTTTATTGAGGAGGATATATGTTCTATATGTAAATGTTAACATTCATGATATTAAAGAGGTGTGGTTTTAAACCACAGGTTTACTTCATAGGCTGAGTACGTGTGTTATTAGGCCTACATTATCTGGTAAAAAATAGTCTGAACCCGGAACCCACCCACCCTCACTCACTCACTCACTCCCACTGTGTCTGTCTGTCTTTCTCTCTCTCTCTCTCTCTCTCTCTCTCAAACACACACACTCTCACTCAAATCATGCGGACATGAGCATCAGTGCCAGGGCCGGCCCGTGGCATGGGCGAAGTAGGCGGCCGCCTAGGGTGCCAGATTGGCAAGGGGCCCTAGTGGTGTGATGCCCCCCCCCCCCCGCCCCCCGGTCAACGACTCTGACAATTATTGTAATAATCGCAATTATTTTTCTGACAATTAATCGTTAAGCAAAATTCATAATCGTTACAGCCCTACTCTCTCTCTCTCCCCTCCCCTCTCTCTAACACTCTCTCTCTCTCTCTAACTCTCTCAATCTTTCTCTCTTGCTCCATCTCTCTTTCTCTCTCTCTCTCTCTCTCTGTAACTCTCTCTCTCTCGCTCCATCTCTCTCTCTCTCTCTTCTGTCCATTTCCCTCACCCCCTTCTCTCTCCATGTCTTTGTCACAAATGCTTTCTTTCTTTCTTTCTTTTTCTTTTTCTTTTTCTTTCTTTCTTTCTTTCTTTCTTTCTTTCTTTCTTTCTTTCTTTCTTTCTTTCTTTCTCCATCTCCATCTCCATCTCCATCTCCATCTCCTTATTGTCCTTCCTTCCCTCCATCCATCCTGTTCTCTCTCTCTCTCTCTCTTGCTCTCAGGTGCACTTGTCTCTCCCTCCCTCTACACTACCCAGTCCCTAGTTAAGCTCCTCCCCTTTGTGTGTGTGAGAGAGAGAGAGAGAGAGAGAGTGTGCGCACAGATGATCAGGGATCAGGAGCTCATTGGGGGGGACCTCGGCAGCCTTCCTTACTGGATAGTGTCACACACCGTCACAGGAGCAGCTGATCCTCACACACGCACGCACACACACACACACACACACAGCACGGGTCGCGCAGAGTGTGGCGCAGTACCTCTAAAGCAACTTCTCGCCTCTTCACCCGGGACCCTCTTAACAACCCCCCAACACACACCCCACCCCAAGAGCAGCCCTCCAGGGACCAGCGCTACGCCCCCCCTCACCCCCTGCCTGGCTGCCCGCTGTGAAGCATGGAGCAGGGGGAAGGATCGCGACCGAGGGGTAAGTTGGCCACTGCCAACCTGGAGCTAGTGACAGATAGTTACCTGGCTAACCTGGGCCACACTGGGATTCTCTATCCTAGGACTATCGTGTGTGTGTGTGTGTGTGTGTGTGTGCGTGTGCATGTGTGTGTGTGACGGGAGTCTTTTTTTCTTTGCTTCTGGTCGTTTTTCGCTGTGTTCCTCTTCCTCCTCTTCATCCTGGTGTTCCTGCTGGGGTCAGTGCACATTTAGAGTCCGCAACAGCGGACAAAGTCAGTGTTTTTCAAACCGCAAACGCTTGATTAATGAGGCGGACGCTTCACCGGCCACGCCGTCACCGGCCACGCCGTCCGGAGCGTCTGGGCGACCGCGGCGTCGGGGGCCGGAGGTTTAAGGGATTGTAGCCGGTGCTTTTTGACTCTCCTCAAGCTCTCCGTGTGGCGAGGGCAGCGGTGGAGGAAGCGCGGGGGGCTAGGCGGCTTTGGACGCCGTCACCCCAGGGAGCTTAGCAGTTATAAATAGTGTGTGCTGTCGTTTATTACCATAGAGACGGAAACGCTCGGCCGGGCCATTAGTGCACCTCCACGCTAGCCTCTACCTGACACACCTGCTCCTCAGCCTCTACCTGCTCCTCACGCTAGCCTCTACCTGCTCCTCACGGTAGCCTCTACCTGACACACCTGCTCCTCAGCCTCTACCTGCTCCTCACGCTAGCCTCTACCTGCTCCTCACGCTAGCCTCTACCTGCTCTGCTAGCCTCTACCTCCTCCTCACGCTAGCCTCTACCTGACACACCTGCTCCTCAGCCTCTACCTGCTCCGCTAGCCTCTACCTGCTCCTCAGCCTCTACCTGCTCCTCAGCCTCTACCTGCTCCTCACGCTAGCCTCTACCTGACGCACCTGCTCCTCAGCCTCTACCTGCTCCGCTAGCCTCTACCTGCTCCTCACGCTAGCCTCTACCTGACGCACCTGCTCCTCAGCCTCTACCTGCTCCTCACGCTAGCCTCTACCTGCTCCTCACGCTAGCCTCTACCTGACGCACCTGCTCCTCAGCCTCTACCTGCTCCTCACGCTAGCCTCTACCTGCTCCGCTAGCCTCTACCTGCTCCTCACGCTAGCCTCTACCTGACGCACCTGCTCCTCAGCCTCTACCTGCTCCTCACGCTAGCCTCTAACCTGATGCACCTGCTCCTCATAGGAGCTTCCCAGGAGGCTGGGCCAATCACGGCCCAGGAGGCTGGGCCAATCACGGCCCTCCTGGAGAGGCATTGTTGTGTTGAGGAAGTGGGAAAAAAATTTTTTTAAAGCACACTCTTTGATGTTGGGGGATTTGTCGTTCACTGATCTATAATTGTAGACTTGCTCTGGGGCTTGTGAACAGTCAGTATCGGGGTGTTGGTGAGTCGTGTGTGTCCTCTGTGTGTTATGTAAGGGTTAAGGTCCTGGCTGGTGGTCATCTTTTTTCTCTTTGATGTTCATGTAATAAGCATGTAGTTGTGTAATAAGCAAAAGTGCTGTTACACTGTAATTTGTTGACTACTTGCTACGAAATGTGAAGTACAGTTGCAGTGCTTGTCAGTGAACCTGATAGCAGTAGAGACAGCAGTAGAGAGAGAACACACTCGTTCACACACACACACACACACACACACACACACACACACACACATGCACATTCACACACACACACACGCACAAACACGCACACACACACACACGCACACACTCGTTCACACACACACACTCACACACACACACGCACACACACACACGCACACACAAACACGCACAGACACAAACCAACGCACACACACACGCACACACTCGTTCACACACACACACCTGCCAGCCTCACACACCTGCATTCATTCATCACAGACACAGAGCATGACCCCCCCCCCCCCCTCAGCCCTCTGCTGGGGGACGAGGACACCTCAGGTTTCTACAGCTGTGCTGAGTCTTAATTCATGCTCGTCCCATCCGCCCCACAAGGTTTTACATTAATCAAACAAGATTTCATTGATGACAATGTCACTTCCTTTATTAGTCTCCAAGAGTCACATTCCCGTTACAGGGACCTGCAGCACAGTTCACGGACGGTTATTGAGCGAAGCGGCCTGGTATGAATATGCCGTCAGTGGACCCTACCCTGGAGCGGAGCCTGCAGTTAGCAGGGCTGCTCTACAATACAACATGTCACAGTCTGGCGGGGGAGGAGTGCAAGCTGTAGAAGGGTAGCTCATCCCTGGAGCTCTCTGTTCTGGGACCCACCTGGGACCCACCTGGGACTGATCTGGGACCCACCTGGGACTGATCTGGGACCCACCTGGGACTGATCTGGGACCCACCTGGGACTGATCTGGGTCCCACCTGGGACTGATCTGGGACCGACCTGGGACCGATCTGGGACTGATCTGGGACCCACCTGGGACTGATCTGGGACCGACCTGGGACCTATCTGGGACTGATCTGGGACCCACCAGGGACTGATCTGGGACCCACCAGGGACTGATCTGGGACCCACCTGGGACTGATCTGGGACCCACCTGGGACCGACCTGGGACTGACCTGGGACCAATCTGGGACCGATCTGGGACAGAGGGCATGTGCGCAAATGTTTTTTGTGGGCAGATTTAGGGAAGATGGTTGACAATCTTGAATATTCATCCTGTGCACTATGCAATATGCACAACAAAAAGGCGCGGTTGGCACAAAAATGCACAAAAGGACAACAATAAATGAAGCAGAATCAGGTTTTATTTACAACACGTACAGCAACAGTCTACAGTCTCGTACCATCGATTCAAAGCAGGAAGCAAGTGATGTGCAAGGCCTCCATCAATGGATGCACCCGGCTCTATCCTAACCCCCACCGTCTCTCTCTCTCTCTCTCTCTCTCTCTCTCTCTCTCTCTCTCTCTCTCTCTGTCTCTCTCTCAAACATTTTTTCATTTTCCTCCTCTCTGTCCCCCTCTTTCTGTTTCTCTCTCTGTCCCTGTCGTCGTCCTGCAGCTAGTTCTCTGTGACAGAGTGGATCGTCTGTCTGTCCTCAAGTGATGTGTGCACATCGTCACCATGGCGTCATGTGGACCTCTTCAGAAAGGGCTGAAGAAGCCCGTATGACGCTCGTAAAGATGTACACACATCTGTGAGGATGTACACACATCTGTGAGGATGTACACATATCTGTGAACTATGTCATCATCCTGGTCCTGACACATGAATCTGGACCATGTCTCATGGGACCCTTCCATACTGCTGGCTATGCATACACACACACACACACACACACACACACACACACACACACACACACACACACAGAAGTATGCAGAGCTGATAATGCAGTGCATGGTCATCTCATTCTCTTGAGTCTGAATTTAGAGTTCATCCCCGGTTCTATGGACAAAAACAGGACTGTAGTCCCAGTCCACTAGTAGTGTTCTTATTCCTGAAGATAAGGCTTAGTCCTGAAGATGAGGCTTAATCATTCCACCACGGACTTCCTCCATCCCTCCCAGCACACGTGTCATGCAAGTCAAAAAGCTACAGGATTAGAAACAGGACTCACAGCATTAGGCTAACGCCGGCTCCAAAGAGGATTTGACCATGTTGGGATTTAGCTTCATTAAAGACAGTAATGACCAGTGGCCTGTAGTGCCCGTCAAACCCTCCCCCGGCGGCGCGGAACAATCCATCCACTCACCTTCCTCTTTGTGTGTCATCTCCCTTTTCCCAAACACTATCCTCTGCCCTTTATTCCCCGATAAGCCCCACTCTGTTAAAGGCCTTCTCCGTGTGAGGACATGCTGACTGTTAAATGCCTCCTCCGTGTGAGGACATGCTGACTGTTAAAGGCCTGCTCCGTGTGAGGACATGCTGACTGTTAAAGGCCTGCTCCCTGTAAGGACCCCCACTCTGTTACAGGCCTGCTCCATGTGAGGACATGCTGACTGTTAAAGGCCTGCTCCGTGTAAGGACCCCCACTCTGTTAAAGGCCTGCTCCCTGTAAGGACCCCCACTCTGTTACAGGCCTGCTCCGTGTGAGGACATGCTGACTTCCTCTACGGTTACCACGGCTACGGCTTAGCTGAGCTGCAAGCCTCTTATTCCCACAGCTGGATGAAGCAGCGAAAGTTACCCGTGAAAGCACTCGAAAATCACACTCCACCAAGTCTGAATGAATGAATGAGTGAATGAATGATTGAATGAACAAAACAGGCTGACTGTTAAATAAACTCACCTTTACAAGTGTGCAGACACTCATGCCAGAGTTAGTTTGGAGGCCGGAGACAGTCGTAGTCCCAGCACGTGGTCTCGGTGTCTCAACCCCTGTGTTTTAACGCTGCCCTCTCACTCAAAACATTTGCTCAGCGCGCTGTAGTGGGGAATGCTCAGTAACGACCGGCAGACATCACGCTTGGGTGGCAGAATGTCTGGAGAGAGGCAGGCAGGCCGTAGGAGGACCCGGGGTCAGTGGGAGATGTTGTGGTCTGGCACATGAAAGGACACCTCGGACATTCCAAGTTTGGTGTGCAGCATCGAACTGAACCTCAGCACGGAGAAGAGGTCATGTGTGCAGCATCGAACTGAACCTCAGCACGGAGAAGAGGTCATGTGTCCATCTGCTCTCGCACCGTCGTGCACGTGCCTTCTCTCCTGGGTGGTCTATATCACCCGTCGTGCACGTGCCTTCTCTCCTGGGTGGTCTATATCACCCGTCGTGCACGTGCCTTCTCTCCTGGGTGGTCTATATCACCCGTCGTGCACGTGCCTTCTCTCCTGGGTGGTCTATATCACCCGTCGTGCACGTGCCTTCTCTCCTGGGTGGTCTATATCACCCGTCGTGCACGTGCCTTCTCTCCTGGGTGGTCTATATCACCCGTCGTGCACGTGCCTTCTCTCCTGGGTGGTCTATATCACCCGTCGTGCACGTCTTCTCTCCTGGGTGGTCTATATCACCCGTCGTGCACGTGCCTTCTCTCCTGGGTGGTCTATATCACCCGTCGTGCACGTGCCTTCTCTCCTGGGTGGTCTATATCACCGGGCCCATCGTTGTCATTAGAAGAACGAATGCGTTCAGATGACGGGTAGAAATGCAAATGTGTGGGAAAGAAATCTGTTGTATTGTTGAGTAAGGTTAACGTGAACTTGCACCGAACAAAAGGTTGATCTGATTGCAAAATGCATTCACCTCAGTGCATTAAACACATAAGCTGGGTGCTGCTACGCCCTTTCTGCTGTGAATTCATGAGCACAACTACATCATGAGCACAACTACATCATTCTTTAATTTCCGTGTTGTAACTAGTCAGCTCCCGTGTGCACTAGGCTGGTGAGGCAGTCTTCGTGCTATGTACTGTATAGCTTTGTCTCCTATTATAGTTTCCTTCTGTTGATTATTTGGGCCAGCCTGTCAGACAGTCAGACTAAACAGCAGATTGGAAATGAGAGACCAGGTGCTAAAAAAGGCCTGAGCCTGTCCTCTGGGGCGCCTCAGTTTATCTCTTATTTAAGCACCGTCTTCTGCTTTTCACTGGGTTTGTTTTTAGGTTAACCCAGTGTAATCAGTGGTGCTGACTTTGATTTAGTTAGACCCAGAACCAGACCAGACCCAGAACAGACACAGAACTAGACCAGAACCAGACCAGACACAGAACCAGAACCAGACATAGAACCAGACCAAAACCAGACAGAGAACCAGACCAGAACCAGACCAGAACCAGACCCAGAACCACATTTAGATCTAGACCAGACCAGAACCAGAACCAGAACCAGACCCAGACCCAGAACCAGAACCAGACCAGACCCAGACCAGACACGGAAAAAGACCAGACAGAGAACCAGACCCAGACCAGAACCAGACCAAACCTCACCCTGACCAGAACCAGACCAGAACCAGAATCAGAACCAGACCAAACCTCACCCAGACCAGAACCAGACCAGAACCACATTCCGATCCAGACCAGAACCAGATCCAGACCAGACCCCTTTACAGTATATTCAGAAACCTGTCCATATGACGTCATGATGACCAGTTACATTTAGGGCGATACTATTTTCTGTCGAAAGCGCAGTGAAAAAAAGTAAACCAAGTACAATTGAATCAAGTTGAGCCGGTACTAAGCGGTGGAAATAGGACTTTAAATCGGTTCTGGATTTGAACCATCTGAGAACTAAGAGAAAATTTTCAGTCAGTCCAAATAGAATATATTGCAAAGCTTTTTAGCCGGATCAATAAACCATTTCTACCAGTCATTGATCTCCCCGATGGTTCCCTAATGCCCCTGGAGGAAATCGATGGGGCTTTGCAGAGACTGAGAGACTCGTAAGATGCTTGGTTGGTTTTTAGTTTGTACCATAATGTTTCTGGTTGATGTTGGTGACCCCTGGTTAATTGCTAATACATTTGATTAACTTTGTCCCAGTTGATACAATAGCTCAGCTCTGGGCAGCAGGTTAGGTCAGTAGGTTAAGAGTAAGGGGGTAAGTTAGGTCAGTAGTTTTAGAGCAAGGTGATGGGTTAGGTCAGTAGTTTGTGAGCAGGATGATTTTTGGTTGTATTTCTCTTTCTAGTGTCCCCTCATTCACTTCTGAGGTCTGCATTCTAAAACCAACGGCTATTTTGCTTTCACAGGCGACGGCAACCCAAAGGAAAGCAGTCCCTTCATCAACAACACAGACAATGACAAAGCCCTCTACGATGGCACCAACATGGCCCTCTTCGAGGTAACTCTAGATACACAACGTTAAACACACCGGGTTAGTTACATAGTGGAATGATTGTGGTTTAACATCATTGTCACACAAACATCTGTATCACATAACCTTCTGTGTCACATGACCTTTGACCTAAGACGTTAGGTGTACTTAAAGTCATGAATGTAGAGTAAAGATGAATGGGCCTGTGTTGTGTTTGACCACCCCTTTTCTGGCATCATTAGCTCCATGGTCCTAAGGACAAGCCTCAATGAATTTCAAGGCCCTATAAAGTCACTAAGCCAAACCATTTGGCTGGCCTTTCCTCTGTGGTAGCAATCTCTTATATTGTATCCTGGGAATAGCCAATTATGGGCTTTGAATTCTATTTCTGCTTCTCTTAAAGAATTCAATCCAGCAAAGCCATTCCAACATCCTTTGAGTTATAACGTTCTTAAATCCCTTCCAACCGTTTCTGCCATGAAGCCGTTTGTTTCTAGTTGACCGGCAGGACTGGCCTGCTCAGTAGTGTTATGATGTTTTCTTCTCTTGTTTTTGTCCACAGGAAGAGATGGATAGCAATCCCATGGTGTCGTCTTTACTCAACAAGCTGGCCAACTACACCAACCTCACCCAGGGGGCCCAGGAGCATGAGGAGGCCGACGACGAGGAGGGAGCCAAGAAGAAGGCCGTCAAGGTGAGCTCCCAACCTCCATGTTGGCTGTAGTGACACTGTAGATGCAAGCTAGCACTGAGCTCCAACCTCCATGTTGGCTGTTGTGACACCGTAGATACAAGCTAGCACTGAGCCCCAACCTCCATGTTGGCTGTAGTGATGCTGTAGATACAAGCTAGCACTGAGCTCCAACCTCCATGTTGGCTGTAGTGATGCTGTAGATACAAGCTAGCACTGAGCCCCAACCCCCATGTTGGCTGTAGTGACACCGTAGATACAAGCTAGCACTGAGCTCCAACCTCCATGTTGGCTGTAGTGATGCTGTAGATACAAGCTAGCACTGAGCCCCAACCCCCATGTTGGCTGTAGTGATGCTGTAGATACAAGCTAGCACTGAGCCCCAACCTCCATGTTGGCTGTAGTGATGCTGTAGATACAAGCTAGCACTGAGCCCCAACCCCCATGTTGGCTGTAGTGATGCTGTAGATACAAGCTAGCACTGAGCCCCAACCCCCATGTTGGCTGTAGTGATGCTGTAGATACAAGCTAGCACTGAGCCCCAACCTCCATGTTGGCTGTAGTGATGCTGTAGATACAAGCTAGCACTGAGCCCCAACCTCCATGTTGGCTGTAGTGATGCTGTAGATACAAGCTAGCACTGAGCCCCAACCTCCATGTTGGCTGTAGTGATGCTGTAGATACAAGCTAGCACTGAGCCCCAACCTCCATGTTGGCTGTAGTGATGCTGTAGATACAAGCTAGCACTGAGCCCCAACCAAATGACAGAGAACGATTGTATTTGTCTGCAATTAGGAACGTTTCTCTCAATTTGTGAGAAGCAGCTACTGGTGTATATTGCAATGATTTTCCAGTCACTGTATGTTTTCAAATTGATTGAAACAAGGAGATTTGTAGATATAGTGGTAATGGTGTACTAGTTTATGTGGCTCTGCTTCTTGGGACCTTTGTAATTGCTGAGTTTACATTGCATAACAGGGTCTTTGACCAGTGCAAACATTTGAACACTTCATATCTTTTGAAGGACATCATGTTCAGTTTTTTTCTCCAGCATCTGTGCACTTAGTCAACCTAACAGTTTCCATGTACTCTCCTCCAAAGACCTCTCCTCCACACGAGTCAGAACGCCTTCAGCCACAATGACGCGTAAACCACTCATTCTGGCCATTGTTCTTCTGACGGTCATCTCATTGTTGCACAACAGTTGGAAGTGAAGCCTGGGTTGAGAAACAAAAGGTTTGACCAGACGGGCCGGAGAGAGGCAGCTAGGGAGGAAAGCCTTCCTCTGCTCTGCGCCTTCCACCTGAAATGAGCTGCAAAAAGATCTAAAAGAGCTTGTTTCACTAAATTATTTTAAAGCCAGGATAAAAATAACGTGTTAGTCGTGTACAGTCACCAAAATGGGTGACTGTAAATGTTATGCCCTGTAAATTCACTTTCGTTAATTGTGCTGACTTAATGGTATTGCTGTTTTTAGAAGTTTCTAATTTTTATATTTTGTAGTGTTTTGTTATATGTTACGTGCAACTTTTCTCAAACGGTGTGCTGCTTTTTATCTTGGCCAGAGCTCTTGAAAAAGAGATTTAACCTTTTAAAATAAAGGTTACATTCAAAAAAATAAAAAGCAGGATGAGGATGGATGAAGTATCTGTCCCAGAACAGAGAGCTTCAGTCTTACAGCGTGTTTAAACACAACCCTGTTCTTTGTGCCTCCTCCCTGTCCTTGGTTTCCAGACCTGAGGGACTTTCTTTCCAAGTTGTTCAAACCAGCTTCGTGCTAACAGCAATCTGTAGAGGAAAAATACCCTGTTTTGCCAAGCAGCTCTAAAATACCACATAAACCACAGCCCTAGTCCCATGCCCACTGCCCCATCCCACCCGCTGCATGGTGACTGCAAGGGTGTCTCTGATTGGCTAGTGAGCTAGGGAAAGATAGAAAGAAAAGAGCCAGAGAGGACATCCCTGTCCAACACCCCCCCCCCCCCCTTTTCTCCAGTGGAACAGTCCTTTGTGTTTCGATTGAGAGCCGGCAGAAAAAAGGTATCCATCTACCGCTGTGGAGTAATGGAGGACGGATACTTGACACACAACATTCCAGGGGACCAATCAGGTCTTCCATCTCGTTTCAGAGCGGTTGCGAAACTGCTCTTTCGGCGCAGGAATGTATCTGGATGGGCGATGCCTGCGAGTGACCGGTTCTTCTGTATATTAGATGATAGATTAGATTATATTAGAATGCGTGTTGCTGTGTGTTCTTTCAGATCGCTTTATTATTATTATTTTTGATGATGTGCATCCATTTTTTTATCGCCAGTGAGGTCAATCTCTGTCTTTTGGTTAGGCAACAATACTTGTTCTGAATGAGCTGATAGCCCTCTGTTGTTATTACACTTGTTATTACACTTTGAATACATCTATTGACCCAAAACACGCTTACTGGAGAAACCTTAGATGTCATTTCCTATCTGTGGCGGAGTAGAGCGAGGTTTCGGGCCAGTGCTTCGTACAAACGGGGTAGCATGTTGAGTGGGATGTGAGCTACTGAGGCCAGTGTGTTGGAGTGGTCAGCATTGTTCAAGATATTTCAAGAGACTTGTGTTTTTGGTTTGAAACTAGAAGCCGTTAGATGAAAGCATTTCAACACGTTTTGTTTCTTCTGCATTTTGTCCCAGTGGAGAAAGGAGAGAGGAAAAGACCCAGATATTCAGCATCCTGACTTATTCAGCCCACAGGGAATCATGCCTGGTTTCTGACAGTATTCTGACCACTTAGTTCTGGCTAGTAGATGGATATATGGATTGTATGTATGTATGTAGCCTATATGTCTCAATGCCTTTGCATCCGGTCTCTCCTTCACCCCCCATCACCCCGCTCTCCTCCTCATCCTCCTCATCCTCCTCCTCCTCCTCCACTCTCCTCCTCCTCCTCCTCTCTCCTCCTCCTCCTCCTCCTCCTCCTCTCTCCTCCTCCTCCTCTCTCCTCCTCCCTCCTCCTCTCTCCCTCTCTCCAGAGCCCTCAGATGGGCACGTTCATGGGCGTGTACCTGCCCTGCCTGCAGAACATCCTGGGGGTCATCCTCTTCCTGCGTCTCACCTGGATCGTGGGCACCGCCGGCATCGTGGAGTCCCTCGCCATCGTGGTCATGTGCTGCTCCTGTGTGAGTACTCCACAGTAAAACAATACAGTAAAACTACAGTAAAACTCCCCAGTAAAACTCCCCAGTAAAACTCCCCAGTAAAACTCCCCAGTAAAACACTACAGTAAAACACTACAGTAAAACTACAGTAAAACTCCACAGTAAAACACTACAATAAAACTACAGTAAAACTCCACAGTAAAACACTACAGTAAAACTGCACAGTAAAACTATAGTAAAACTCCTCAGTAAAACACTACAGTATAACACTACTGTAAAACTACAGTAAAACTCCACACTCCCACTCACACCAGATGGCTTCCTCACTGGCTTCAATTAATTTATTTAATTTAATTTCAAACCAGTTTATAAACATTTATTTCTACTCGTTTCCCTCATTTACAGTGTTGACGAGTTCACACAGATACACAAATAACAACAGAACAAATACAATCTTAATAAAAATTAAAAACAATTTAAGACAATTCTGGGAAAGTCACCTCTCTGCCTCTCATCTCTCCTGCATGTCTCACACAACGATGAGCACTAAAGGTCTGGGGATTTCACCATTGAAAATGAGAATTGGTTCTCAGTTGATTTTATCTGGTTAAATAAAGGTCCAATTAAAAACCAGCCCTCGTTACAGCATTCACCCAGACTATAGGTCCTGCCGTGGTTAATCTAATCTGCTTTTATAGTATCTACTGTAAATAGATAACAGACACAAGTGGGAATTAGAAAAATCCCACACTCTACCCTGCACTTTGTAGCATTGTGTTCTGTGGGGTATGTAGGGCGACTTAGAAAGAGGGACAGATTGACAGGAGTGAGAGTGAGAGAGAGCAAACGAGAGAGTGAGAGAGAGAGAGAGCAAATGAGGGAGTGAGAGAGAGAGAGAGAGAGAGAGCAAACGAGGGAGTGAGTGAGAGAGAGAGTAAGTCAGTGAGAGAGAGAGAACAAACGAGAGAGTGAGAGAGAGAGCAAACAAGGGAGTGAGAGTGAGAGAGAGCAAACGAGAGAGAGAGAGAGAGAGAGCAAACGAAGGAGTGAGAGAGAGAGCAAACGAGGGAGTGAGAGTGAGAGAGAGAGCAAACGAGGGAGTGAGAGTGAGAGAGCAAACGAAGGAGTGAGACTGAGAGCAAACGTGAGAGTGAGAGAGCAAACGAAGGAGTGAGAGAGAGAGAGCAAACAAGGGAGTGAGAGTGAGAGAGAGAGAGCAAACGAAGGAGTGAGAGAGAGCAAACGAGGGAGTGAGAGAGAGAGAGCAAACGAGGGAGTGAGACAGAACAAACGTGAGAGTGAGAGAGCAAACGAAGGAGTGAGAGAGAGAGAGCAAACAAAGGAGTGAGAGTGAGAGAGCAAACAAAGGAGTGAGAGAGAGAGCAAACGAGGGAGTGAGAGTGAGAGAGAGAGAGCAAACGAGGGACTGAGAGAGAGAGAGCAAACGAGGGAGTGAGAGAGCAAACGAGGGAGTGAGAGTGAGAGAGTGAGAGAGAGAGCAAATGAGGGAGTGAGAGTGAGAGAGCAAACGAGGGAGTGAGAGTCAGTCTCGGCCACTGATCCCTCTATATTTAGCTGTGGACAGGCTTAGGAGAGATCTCACGCTTCTGATGGCACCTGGCAGCTCAGTGCCTAATCCTCTCTCTCTCTCTCTCTCTCTCTCTCTCTCCCTCCCTCTCTCTCTCTCTCTCTCTCCCCTCTCTCGGTCTCTCTCTCTCTCTCTCTCTCTCTCTCGGTCTCTCTCGCCTCTGTCTCTCTCTCTCTCCTCTATCTCTCTCTCTCCCCTCTCTCTCTCTGTCTCTCTCTCTCTGTCAAGTCTCTGGGAGTCCAATACACATACACACCCACTCTCTCTCTCTCCCTCTCTCTCTCTCTCTCTCTCTCTCTCTCTCTCTCTCTCTCTCTCTCACTCACACACACACACACACACACACACACTATATTTCCTAACCCACTCAGTCATTAGTATAGTAAAGGTACAGCTTGGTCAGTGGAAGTGAAGTCTTAACAGCGTATCCTGGTGATGGAGCCCTTCCTCCTGTAGAGTCAGAGAGGAGTAACCCCCCAGGTCTGCCTCCCAGTCTGTTACCTCATCACTGGAACAGAATCACGAGGGCTGGGTCCTCAAGTCCCCCTCTTTTGGTCACATATCACCTGGGTGTGGTTCAGCAGAGGGCAACGTCATTTAATCTTTGCATATAGAATTTCCATTCACAGAGCTGAGATGATGACGACATTGGATGCATTTTTGCATGCAATTTTGAGGTGTATTGTCATCCAGGAACTGTTGCAAAACTTGGCATGGCCTCTTAAACTTGACATGGCCTCTTAAATTCTTAGCAAGCCGTTAGAGCAGCGCAGCGCAGCAGGCGGCTACAGGGAAGTGGTCATGGTGGAGGGACCTATATTGCACTATGCCATGGGGCTATGGCTTATTTATTTGAATGTTGAATTAGATATTCTGAGTAGTGTCTTTACATTACTCATCAAACATGCTACCAAATCTTTCACCAGACCAGGCCTTTCTGGTCTTACTTCCTGTGCCCATCCAGACCTCTGTTTTAAAACAGTGGCTTAGCGTTTCATCGAAAGCTCTGGGGGTAAATTGGCCGGTTAATTGGCTTTCCTCCAGCTCCTCCGCCCATGGCCTGGAAAAGAGGCAGGAAGCGAGGCACAATGATTTATTTTGGTCGTACCCGCCCGGGCTCAGCCAAGGACGCCCCACACACTCCCCCCTCCTAACTCACAGGCATATTAGGTAACCGGCTGGAGGCAAATATCCTTGAAAACCGTTAAAACGCTCTGGAAAACAAAGTGATTTCCCAGAGTAGGAGCTCATATCCATTACAGAGCTGCCCTGATTGTGTTAGAATCCTCTAAAGACTGATTCAAGGGCTCAATCCAGGATTAACTCCCAGCCATTGTTTTCTATGAATTCCATGTCTTTAAGGTTCAGAAAGGCTGCCCTGCTGTAATGTGTACCCATGTATTAACATTAATCTTCCCTTCTCTCTCTCTCTCTCTCTCTCTCTCTCTCTCTCTCTCTCTCTCTCTCTCTCTCTCTCTCTCTCTCTCCTTCTCTTTCTCTCTTTCTCTCTCTCTCCCCCTCTTTCTCTAATCCTAGACCATGCTGACAGCCATATCCATGAGTGCCATTGCTACCAATGGGGTGGTTCCAGGTGCGTTGGTTCAGTCAGTTTGCTCGTTAGCAAAGACTCAACTCAATACAAATGTGTTCCAGCGACCTTTTCACCTTGAATTCACACAGGGAATAAAGACGATGTTCCCTAATTAAGCCTGAGAGTTTAGCCATGAGAGTCCAGATCCTGCTAGCTCACACTCAGTCTCGCTACGTGTATGGATGTACAGGGATGGTTGTACAGGGATGGATGTACGAGGCTATTAAGGGGTAACATAATGTGCCCCAGGGCAGGACTAGTGACTGACTCTACCCCTCCCTGTGGTGTGCCCAGCCGGCGGGTCCTACTACATGATTTCCCGGTCTCTGGGCCCAGAGTTCGGGGGAGCTGTGGGACTGTGCTTCTACCTGGGCACCACCTTCGCTGGCTCCATGTACATCCTCGGAACTATAGAGATCCTTCTGGTGAGTTGTCGTGTGTGTGTTTATTATGTGTGTGTGTGTGTGTGTGTGTGCGTGCGTGTCTGGGTGTGTGTTTGTTTGTGTGCGTGTGTGTGTGGTGGGCTGGGGGGGTGGTCAGACTTCATGCATGCTTGTGTGTGAGTATCTAGCACCCAATTGACCTAAGCTTGCTGCCCCGTCTCCCTCCCCCCCAGACCTACATCGTGCCTAAGGCCGCCATCTTTGTGGCAGAGAAGAAGGAGGATGAGGCGATGGCGTTGCTCAACAACATGCGCGTCTACGGCACCTGCTGCCTGGCCCTCATGTCCCTGGTGGTGTTTGTGGGGGTTAAGTACGTCAACAAGCTGGCGCTGGTCTTCTTAGCCTGCGTGATCCTCTCTATCCTGGCCATCTACGCCGGGGTCATCAAGACTGCCATCGAGCCACCTGACTTCCCGTGAGTGCACTTCCTGTCTGATAGGGTTGACTGAGTGACTTCCTGTCTGATAGGGTTGACTGAGTGACTTCCTGTCTGATAGGGTTGCTGGGTCGTTTTTTGTAGGTTGTTAGCGGTTACAGGGTCTGGCCAGTGACCAAAAGGTTGCTTGTTCCAGACTGATCCAGGCCACCTGACAGTCATTTCCTGACGTTAAGATAAGATATAGTTTAATAATCCCCCTGGGGGAAATGTGATAATATATACTTCATAATCCCACTGGGAGAAATGTGATAAAATGTACTTTAATAATCCCCCTGGGGGAAATGTGATAAAATATACTTTAATAATCCCCCTGGGAGACATGTGATAAAATATACTTTAATAATCCCCCTGGGGGACATGTGATAAAATATACTTTAATAATCCCCCTGGGGGACATGTGATAAGATATACTTTAATAATCCCCCTGGGGGACATGTGATAATATATACTTTAATAATCCCCCTGGGGGACATGTGATAATATATACTTTAATAATCCCCCTGGGGGACATGTGATAAGATATACTTTAATAATCCCCCTGGGGGACATGTGATAAGATATACTTTAATAATCCCCCTGGGGGACATGTGATAATATATACTTTAATAATCCCCCTGGGGGACATATGATAAAATATACTTTAATAATCCCCCTGGGGGACATGTGATAATATATACTTTAATAATCCCCCTGGGGGACATGTGATAAGATATACTTTAATAATCCCCCTGGGGGACATGTGATAATATATACTTTAATAATCCCCCTGGGGGACATGTGATAAGATATACTTTAATAATCCCCCTGGGGGACATGTGATAAGATATACTTTAATAATCCCCCTGGGGGACATGTGATAAAATATACTTTAATAATCCCCCTGGGAGACATGTGATAAGATATACTTTAATAATCCCCCTGGGGGACATGTGATAAAATATACTTTAATAATCCCCATGGGGGACATGTGATAAGATATACTTTAATAATCCCCCTGGGGGACATGTGATAAAATATACTTTAATAATCCCCCTGGGGGACATGTGATAAAATATACTTTAATAATCCCCCTGGGGGACATGTGATAAGATATACTTTAATAATCCCCCTGGGGGACATGTGATAAAATATACTTTAATAATCCCCCTGGGGGACATGTGATAAAATATACTTTAATAATCCCCCTGGGGGACATGTGATAAGATATACTTTAATAATCCCCCTGGGGGACATGTGATAAAATATACTTTAAAATATACTTTAATAATCCCCCTGGGAGACATGTGATAAGATATACTTTAATAATCCCCCTGGGGGACATGTGATAAAATATACTTTAATAATCCCCATGGGGGACATGTGATAAGATATACTTTAATAATCCCCCTGTGGGACATGTGGGGTTTCAGCAGTGGAAAAGGAACAATATCAGTGGGAAAGGTACTGCAGAATAGATAGATAGATAGATAGATAGATAGATAGACTGAGTGTACTAGTAATTGTAGTCTAGAAGTGAATAAACTTGAGAGTGGAACTAGCCACTAGTATGGTCACTAATCACTTTGATCTGTGGATTTGCTGAACTATGAATTAGTGATTGAATTAGCTAAGATTGAACAGTATCCGTGTTCTTTCAACCCTCCGCGGCGTGGTCGACCTTTGACCCCCCCAGGGTCTGCCTGCTGGGGAACCGCACGCTGCAGAACCACGACTTCGACAGGTGTGTGAAGACTGAGGAGGTGGACAACGTGACGGTCACCACCAAGCTGTGGAGTCTGTTCTGTGACGGGCCGGCGCTCAACGCTTCCTGCAACCAGTACTTCACCGCCAACAACGTGACCGAGGTCCAGGGCATCCCTGGCCTCACCAGCGGGGTCATCTCAGGTGAGACCCCCCCCCCATCCCCAGCCTCACCAGCGGGGTCATCTCAGGTGAGACCCCTCCCCCGTCCCCAGCCTCACAAGCAGGGTCATCTCAGGTGAGACCCCCCCCCCCATCCCCGGCCTCACCAGCGGGGTCATCTCAGGTGAGACCCCCCCCCATCCCCGGCCTCACCAGCGGGGTCATCTCAGGTGAGACCCCCCCCCATCCCCGGCCTCACCAGCGGGGTCATCTCAGGTGAGACCCCCCCCCCCCATCCCTGGCCTCACCAGCGGGGTCATCATAGGTGAGACCCCCCCCCCACCCCCCCCATCCCTGGCCTCACCAGCGGGGTCATCTCAGGTGAGACCCCCCCCCCCATCCCTGGCCTCACCAGCAGGGTCATCTCAGGTGAGACCCCCCCCCATCCCCAGCCTCACCAGCGGGGTCATCTCAGGTGAGACCCCCCCCCCCCATCCCCAGCCTCACCAGCGGGGTCATCTCAGGTGAGACCCCCCCCCCCCATCCCCAGCCTCACCAGCGGGGTCATCTCAGGTGAGACCCCCCCCCCCCATCCCCAGCCTCACCAGCGGGGTCATCTCAGGTGAGACCCCCCCCCCCATCCCCAGCCTCACCAGCGGGGTCATCTCAGGTGAGACCCCCCCCCATCATCAGCCTCGTCAGCCTCCTCCTCTTCCCGCTTTAGCACCTATGGTATTTTAGATTGCCATTCTTGCACTTTGCCTTCATCACTAGATTATGCTCTTAGTCACTTGTTTTAGAGAGAAGATGCACTTGTGAGTTCTGGCAAGTAGTAGTACATTGGCTTTTCCTACTTTAAATGCAACTATTGTTAGTTGCTTTGGATAAAAGCGTCTGCTAAATGACTAATGTAATGTAATGTAAAGTGTAATGTAAAGTCTTCACATTTTTATTTCACATAAGTAGAGGACGTTCTCAAATTACGACCTTTTACCCTGCCTTTAAAGCACAGAGGGGAATCACATCACAAAGGTGTATGGAGAATTGATTAGCCCTGTAAATGAACTTGACTGAGACGAGTGTGTGTCAATCTGAGACATTTCCTGTGAGGTCGAGAGGCTAGAAAACCATTGCCTAAGTCATAGTGCTTGACCACCACAGGGCCCAGGACTGTTCTGAGGTTGTGAAACCCTCCGTCTGTTCTCAGTTCTCCCCCGGCTACAGTAACTCCACCTCCCACCATTCCTCACATTCTTTATAGTTATGGAGTCAGGGAAGTGGATGCAGGTGCAGAGTGATGAGTTTCATATGGGTCGCTCCTCTCTCCTCCCCCCTCCTCCTCTTCTCATCTCTCCTCCCCTCCTCTCTCCTCCTCCTCTCCTCCTCCCCCCTCTCCTCTCCCCTCCCCTCTCTTCTCTCCTCTCTCTTCTTCCCTCTCTCCTCCCCTCTCCTCCTCCCCTCTCCTCCTCCTCTCCCATCCCCTATCCTCCTCCCCTCTCTCCTCCTCCTCTCCCCTCCCCTCCCCTCTCTCCTCTCCCCTCTCTCCTTCCCTCTCCCCTCTCTTCTCTCTCCTTCCCTCTCTCCTCCCCCTCTCCTCCTCCTCTTCTCGTCTCTCTCTCCTCCCATCCATCCCTCCTTTTTCCCCCACCACATCTGCCCTCCCCTCTGCCCCCCCCCCCCCCCCCCCCCCGCTGCAGACAACATGTGGAGTGACTACGGTCCCAATGGCATGCTGGTGGAGAAGAAGCACCAGGACTCCGTTGCCGCGGGCGACTCCTCCCGGGACATGTACATGCCCTACGTGGTCAACGACATCACCACCTTCTTTACCCTGCTAGTGGGCATCTACTTCCCCTCCGTCACCGGTAATGGATCAGGACCGCTACCGTACCTCCTAAAATGTCTTCTCGGCGTTCTCTGCCAACACGGCCGTTCAGAGTTCAGTTCCACTGAGGCAGTGAAATCGTGGTGCGGCCGTAGCGAGATGAGTGTGGGGGCTCAGCGCCAGGTGGCCCGTGTGGGTTCTGATCAGCTGTTTCTCCCCCTCTTCAGGAATCATGGCTGGGTCCAACCGCTCGGGCGACCTGAGAGATGCCCAGAGCTCCATCCCCATCGGAACCATCCTTGCCATAGCAACCACCTCGTTCATCTGTATCCTCTGCCTTGCCTGGCAACACAACAGAACAATGCTCACTGTGTTGTTGATGCTCATGTTTATGTAGTGCTATGGCCATGTGTAGAGGAGTACACTGCTCCATTAGATAGGGTGTAGGCCTTTGTTCTGACCTAGTACTAACACAGCCCAGTGTTTTCTTGAGCCAATCAGGAGTGAGGACCAGGCTACTGCTGCTCAATTTAGTTTTTTAGATTCAATTAAGGCTGCGGAACAGTTCATAGGAAGCATGTGAGAATGCTTTTCAGGGCCTTAATATAGACAAACACCAGGGTACCATTTCCTTCACGTTGTCACCCAGACGTCACCTGCGTGGTTTTGTTTGGGGCCTGCATCGAGGGCGTGGTGCTCAGAGACAAGTAAGTGGGCGGGAAGTTCTTTCACAGGGAGGAAATGCTCTGCTCAAGCTCACGTTCCGCAAACAAACTTAATAAAATTGCAGACGTGTGTT
Organism: Borostomias antarcticus; assembly: GCF_949987555.1. Lineage (NCBI taxonomy): Eukaryota > Metazoa > Chordata > Actinopteri > Stomiiformes > Stomiidae > Borostomias > Borostomias antarcticus. The sequence continues at coordinate 32,665,920 of NC_140235.1, read as the reverse complement.
GACCGTTGTTTCCCATTAAATTGGGATCTTAGGAAAATGGATGGACACAGTAGTTGAATTAAAAATGTTCACACTATATGTGGCTCAGTGGGACACTGTTTTTTGTTTATTTGTTTAGGTTTGGGGACTCAGTCAAAGGCAACCTTGTGATTGGTACCCTGTCTTGGCCCTCCCCCTGGGTGATCGTGATTGGCTCCTTCTTCTCATGCTGTGGGGCGGGGCTTCAGAGTCTCACTGGTGCTCCTCGTCTGCTGCAAGCCATCGCACGCGACGGCATAGTGCCTTTCCTACAGGTCAGAGGACCACACACACACACACACACACACACACACACACACACACACACACAGAGACAGACAGACAGACAGGCCTGTTTAGTTACAGAGAATGATACAAGCATATGAACGTTGATCATGCACCCATGCAGACGCATGCACACACACACACACACACACACATACACACACACACACACACACACTCTTTCTCACCCTCTGGTGTGTGTGTGTTTAGTTACAGAGAATGATACAAGCATATGAACGTTGATCCAATCTGACTCACACACACTAGCGGCATGAATGCAGACGCATGCACACACACACACACACACACACACACACACACTCTTTCTCACCCTCTGGTGTGTGTGTGTGTGTGTGTGTGTGTGTGTGTGTGTGTGTGTGTGTGTGTGTGTGTGTGTGTGTGTGTGTGTGCATGCGTCTGCATTCATGCCGCTAGTGTGTGTGAGTCAGATTGGATCAACGTTCATATGCTTGTACACCGAATGCTTGTGCTTTCTCACCCTCTGGTGTGTGTGTGTGTCCCAGGTGTTCGGTCACGGGAAGGCGAACGGGGAGCCCACCTGGGCGTTGCTGCTGACTGGCGGGATCTGCGAGATCGGCATCCTCATCGCCTCTCTGGACGCCGTGGCGCCCATCCTGTCCATGTGAGCACGGCGCCTCGTGACTCCTCCCCTGCCTTCCCTACCCCTCTATCCCTGTCCCCTCCCCTCACACCTCTCTCTCTCTCTCTCTCACACCTCGCTTTCACACCTCTCTCCCTCGCACCTTGTAATCCTCCGTCTCCTCGTTGTTAATCCTGCAGGTTCTTCCTGATGTGCTACCTGGTTGTTAATCTGCAGGTTCTTCCTGATGTGCTACCTGGTTGTTAATCTGCAGGTTCTTCCTGATGTGCTACCTGGTTGTTAATCTGCAGGTTCTTCCTGATGTGCTACCTGGTTGTTAATCTGCAGGTTCTTCCTGATGTGCTACCTGGTTGTTAATATGCAGGTTCTTCCTGATGTGCTACCTGGTTGTTAATCTGCAGGTTCTTCCTGATGTGCTACCTGGTTGTTAATCTGCAGGTTTTTCCTGATGTGCTACCTGGTTGTTAATCTGCAGGTTCTTCCTGATGTGCTACCTGGTTGTTAATTTGCAGGTTCTTCCTGATGTGCTACCTGTTTGTGAACCTGGCCTGCGCCGTCCAGACGTTGCTCCGCACGCCCAACTGGAGGCCCCGCTTCAAGTACTACCACTGGTGGGTCCCAGCTTTCTGCTCACAGCACACACACACACACACATACACACATTTGACACACACACGGCCATGTCGTGGGGTCCAGGGTAGCGCCGGCTGGGGACATGGTGTGTTTGGCTAACAAGCTTGGCTGGGCTCCCGTGGGCCGCGACGGTTACCAGGGCCCTGCTGGCGTTCTGGCTCGCCCTCTGGGTGCCCCGGTGTGCCCTCGCCTGGCGCTGACGCCCAACGCACACACCACACAACACACCACACAACAACAACAACAACACACTACAGCTACGCAAATCTCATTACCTCAGAGGCCATGTTGGACCTTTCAAGCTTGGGAAGTGGATACAAACACTGTCACGTACAGCTACTCACTCACACACACACACACACTGGGACACAACCGTGTGTCATGTATTGCGTGCAGTGAGGGGATTTGCAGTCCTGTATGTTAATCAAGTCCTTGCATGGAGGCTATTTGCTGGGATGAAGGTTTGACCGTGCAGGTACATGATAAACCACCATTCAGTGTCATTGTTATCTGTGCCCTTGAAGAGGAACTTTCCATTGTTTGCAATATGAGACATTCAGTTTGTTACTCCTCTGAAATCACTAGTGTAATTCGGGTTAAACAGCTGTACTTCCTTTGCAGCATGGTTGTGTAGTAACTATCGTGCGTGTGTGTGTGTCCCTCTCAGGGCCCTGTCCTTCCTGGGGATGAGTCTGTGTCTCTCCCTGATGTTCATCTGTTCCTGGTACTACGCCCTGGTGGCCATGTTGATCGCGGGCTGCATCTACAAGTATATTGAATACAGAGGGTAAGATACACCCAGGTTTAACTGGCAGTATTCTAGGATTCTCTGGAAAAAAAATCAAATATGTTGTTTTTGTGTAAATAAACTTCAAATAGCAGAAAGAGTTTCAGGTTTTTCCCCGTTCTCTTCCTGGGCAGGGCGGAGAAGGAGTGGGGTGACGGTATCCGGGGTCTGTCTCTCAACGCTGCTCGCTACGCCCTGATTCGCCTAGAGGAGGCCCCGCCCCACACCAAGAACTGGAGGTGTGTGTGTGTCTCTATACAGTAATAATAATAATAAGAAGAAATAATAATAATAAGAAATCAGATTTATTACGCGCATTTCTCGAACCCAAAGTGCTGTACAAAAAAAAAGAAAGATCATAAAATATGTTTAAAATACAGTAAAAAGGTCATTAAAAAAAGTAGAGCTAAATAATATATATTATTCAACACAAGTCTTTAAATGCCAGTCTGAAAAGGTGTGTTTTAAGGAGAGCTTTGAAGGTCTTGAGAGACTCTGCCTCTTTGGCTTTGTTCACACGGCAGTGAAATGTGACCCAAATCCGATCTTTTTGCCTACATGCGACTCAGGTCAGATTTTTTCATGACCATGTGAACAGCACAAGTCACATGAAATCTGATTTTTAAAAATCCAACCTGGGTGGCTTTCAGAGGTGGTATTATATATGTTGACCCGGCCACGTCCACAAAGTTAACACGTTCATGTGGATTTTTAATGCGCGTTCACCGCTCTCCCCGCTGTATTGCGTGTCCCTGCATTAGCTTTGTTAAGTAATAAAAAAATGATGCAAATAATAATTGCATGGTGCAAACTTTTCGTGAACGCGGCGGGGTCTGAGAAAAGCACAACTGCGCATGTCAAAAGGGGTCGATTCGGCAAGATGGCGTTGATCAAAATGTTTCAGGAAGTAAATCGCAGCCTGGCCCCTTGCTCTAAAGCGACAATCGTCACAATTCTGCGCCGGTTCCTTGGCGGTACTGCAAAATAGACATAGATTACCATTTGCTCATACCGTCGCCGGCTTCCACTGCACAGATACTTGAAAATCAACCTGTAGTAAAGGCTAACTTCAGTTGTGGTTGTAACGTTATCCATGGTTAACATGACTTCTGTAAACAGTGTGCTGTGCGTGATGTCCTGACGTCTTTGTTATTGTTCTTCTGTGCATGCGGGTCTGTTCAGGGCCGTGGGCTGTTCACACGGGAGTCAAATATAGGTCAAATATAGGTTACATTTAAAAAGTCATGTGAACAGCTAAACAAAATAAATCGGATCTGTGTAAAAAATTGGAATTGAGCATTAAAGGGACCCCGAGGAGTTTATTTTTAGTTACGAAACAGTCTCATTTTAATGTGGGTGAATCTACATTACCCACACTTGTTTATGTGTCCATTTTCGACAAATGTCGTTTCTTGTATGTAATTTATTTTTAGATTATTATTTCGTGGTCGGGTCGTTCAGAACTTCCTTGGAATGACGAATTGCACTTTTGGGACCATCACATGTGCTCCAGAGCTAGATACAATAAACTCAGATAAACTCTCCCTCTAGTGCTCACCTGAATAATGTGGAGAGAGAGAGAGGAAAGGGGAGAGGACTATTTGATTAATGTCTGAGCCCTCTCCTTAATCTGGTCCTGGACGCAGATAAACCCTCACACCGGCTGTCCTGCAATCTGCCTGTTCCAAAAAAGTGGGAGTAGTTATTTCAGAAATACATGAGGTCTGAGCATCTCTTGGACCCGTGGTCCCTGGTGTTTAGCACAGTGCCAACCAGGGGTCAAGCTATAGTATCTACGGGCCCCGAGTCGCTGCCTCCTGTGCCGTCTGGACAGAGACTCAGCTGGGCAGACGGGGGGCCAGAGACTCAGCTGGGCAGAGGGGGGGACAGAGACGCAGCTGGGCAGAGGGGGGGCCAGAGACTCAGCTGGGCAGAGGGGGGGCCCGGAGCGTCTGGACAGAGACTCAGCTGGGTAGAGGGGGGGACAGAGACTCAGCTGGGCAGAGGGGGGGCCAGAGACTCAGCTGGGCAGAGGGGGGGCCCGGAGCGTCTGGACAGAGACTCAGCTGGGTAGAGGGGGGGACAGAGACTCAGCTGGGCAGAGGGGGGGCCAGAGACTCAGCTGGGTAGAGGGGGGGCCCGGAGCCGTGACTGTAGGACCCCAAACCGTACACTGCGGAATTAGACATGGACGCAGTTTGTATTCCGTTGGTACGTCCTCGTCTGTCCGAACAGGGGCGGTGATTTTGCTAGACTGCATGTTTTCTTTTATTCACATTCTGCTTCGTCACTGTCCGTTCGCCTGTATGTTGTTGGATATGGTGTATGTGTGTGTGTGTGCGCTGGTGGAGAGGTATTATGTTATTGTTCAAACCCTTCCTCCCAATCCTCTGTCTTCATTGTGCCAGTTAATCCAAGCAGCTGCAGCCAAAATAATATATAATAATAATACTGGCTCCAGACAAACTCCCATTAATCTCTCTCCATCTTCCATTCTGTCTCTTTCTGTGTTTGTGTGTGTGTGTGTGTGTGTGTGCGTGCGTGCGTGCGTGCGTGCGTGCATGCGTGCGTGCGTGTGTGTGCGTGCGTGTGTGTGTGTGTGTGTGTGCGTGCATACATGCGTGTCTGTGTGTGTGTTTTTGTGTGTGCTTGCATGTGTGTGTGTGCATGCGTGCGTGCGTGCGTGCGTGCGTGCGTGCGTGCGTGTGTGTGTGTGTGTGTGTGTGTGTGTGTAGACCCCAGCTGTTGGTGCTGCTGAACGTGGACAGTGCCCAGGTGGTAAAGCACCCGCGCCTGCTGTCCCTCACCACCCAGCTGAAGGCGGGGAAGGGCCTGACCATCGCAGGCAACGTCCTGGAGGGAACCTACCTCACCAAGGACTCCGAGTCCAAGAAGGCCGAGCAGGTAGGCCCACTCTGCCACCTACTGGCCGCCTGGAGTAGCGTCGGAAACACAGCGAGGTAGTGCTTGGAAATAATAATAATAATAACTTTCATTTATATAGCGCCTTTCATAAAACCCAAGGTCGCTTTACATAGGGGCAGAACAGACAAGAGACAAATATGGTAGACAGAGACATACAACATTAAGAAACGGAAGCTAGAGGTCAAAGGCCATGTTAAAGAGGTGAGTTTTAAGAAGTTTCTTGAAGCAGTCCAGAGTTGGGGCGTTGCGGAGTTCTACAGGGAGGGAGTTCCAGAGGGTGGAAGCTGCCACGCTGAAAACTGTCCCCAAAGGTCTGCAGTCTGGTTCGGGGGATGGAGAGCTGACCGGTGTCTAAGGATCGAAGGGACCGTGACTGAGTGTAGGAGTGGAGGAGGCCGGTGAGGTACTGAGGTGCGAGAGCATGGAGGGACTTGTACGTGATGAGGAGGGTTTTGTAGGTGATGCAGGATTTGATGGGGAGCCAGTGAAGGTGGTTGAGGGTGGGGGTGATGTGCTGCCAGCGTTTGGTGCGGGTGAGAACCCTGGCAGCTGAGTTTTGCACGTACTGGAGCCTGTCCAGGGTTTTGCTTGGAACCCCGGACAGGACCCCATTACAGTAATCCAGACGGGAGGTGACGAAGGCATGGAGTAGGGTCTCTGCTGTGGAGTCGGAGAGTGATGGTCGGAGTCTGGAGATATTTCTGAGGTGATAGAAGGCGGATTTGGTGACGGAACTGACATGGGCTTGGTAGGAAAGGGTGGAGTCCAGGATGACGCCCAGGTTGCGGACCTTTGGGAAAGGGCAGATGGAGCAGCCATCAATGTCCAGAGTGAGATCTCCAACCTTCTGGAGCAGGGCCTTGGGTGCCAGAACCATGAGCTCAGTTTTATTGCTGTTTAGTTTGAGGAGGTTAGATGACATCCAGGTTTTTATGTTGCGGAGGCAGTTGACAAGGGAGCGTGGGGGGAGCTGGGTGGATGGTTTGGTGGAGAGGTAAAGTTGTGTGTCGTCGGCGTAGGAGTGGAAACTGAGGCCGTGGCGGCGGATGATCTGACCGAGGGGCAGCATGTAAATGGTGAATAGGATTGGGCCAAGTACAGAACCTTGGGGAACGCCTTGGTTGACTGGGGCTGGGGTGGAACTGGAATCACCAATGGTGATGAACTGTTTCCGGTTGGTGAGGTAGGACTGAAACCAGGAGAGTGCAGAGCCAGTGATGCCAAGGTGGTGGGATAAGCGGTCAGTCTCACCCTGTCCCTCTATTAATACATCCATGGTCTCACCCTGTCCCTCGTCCCACGCCTCTTCCAGAGCATCAAGTCGTCCATGGCGGCGGAGCGAACCAAGGGCTTCTGCCACGTGGTGGTGTCGTCCAACCTGCGCGACGGCTTCTCCCACCTCATCCAGTCGGCCGGCCTGGGGGGCATGAAGCACAACACCGTTCTCATGGCCTGGCCCGGCACCTGGAAGCAGGCCAGCGACCCCGCCTCCTGGAAGAACTTCATAGGTGAGACGGACCGACCCGCTTCCCCCCGGGGCCGATGGCTCGGCCCGACCGTGGTCTCCAACGCGCAGAGCTGCTCGGGAGTCTCTTGACCCTTGGTTTGACCCCCGGTGTCTGGCCTCTACAGAGATGGTGAGAGAGTCTCTTGACCCTTGGTTTGACCCCCTGTGTCTGGCCTCTACAGAGACGGTGAGGGAGACCACGGCGGCCCATCAGGCCTTGCTGGTGGCCAAAAACGTGGACAACTTCCCCCCCAATCAGGAGCGTCTGGTGGAGGGGACCATCGACGTGTGGTGGGTGGTCCATGACGGGGGTCTGCTGATGCTGCTGCCCTTCCTGCTCCGCCAGCACAAGGTGACGCCACAGACACGCACGCTACACTCACAAACACACGCATACACGCTACACACACACACACACACACACCCACACATGCTACACTCACACATGCTACACTCACACGCTACACTCACACACACACACGCTACACTCACACACGCACGCACACACACACGCTACACTCACACACACGCTACACTCACACGCATACACGCTACAGACGCACGCACACACACACATTACTTCTCCTTGTATCTCACTGTTCTTTTCCTATCCGATTAAACACATCCCCTCTCTCTCTCTCTCTCTCTCTCTCTCTCTCTCTCTCCCCCTCCATCCCTCTCTCTCTCCAGGTGTGGAGGAAGTGTAAGATGCGCATCTTCACCGTTGCTCAGATGGATGACAACAGTATTCAGATGAAGAAGGACCTGCAGGTGTTCCTGTACCAGCTGCGGCTGGACGCTGAGGTGGAGGTGGTGGAGATGGTACGCTAACGCTAACCCTATATCCATAATGAGGTGGAGCTGGTGGAGATGGTACGCTAACGCTAATCCTATATCCATAATGAGGTGGAGCTGATGGAGATGGTATGCTAACGCTAACCCTATATCCATAATGAGGTGGAGATGGTATGCTAACGCTAACCCTATATCCATAATGAGGGGGTGGAGATGGTACGCTAACGCTAACCCTATATCCATAATGAGGTGGAGGGGGTGGAGATGGTACGCTAACACTAACCCTATATCCATAATGAGGTGGTGGAGATGGTACACTAACGCTAACCCTATATCCATAATGTGGTGGAGATGGTACGCTAACCCTATATCCATAATGAGGTGGAGGTGGTGGAGATGGTACGCTAACCCTATATCCATAATGAGGTGGAGGTGCTGGAGATGGTACGCTAACGCTAACCCTATATCCATAATGAGATGGAGGTGGTGGAGATGGTATGCTAACGCTAACCCTATATCCATAATGAAGTGGAGGTGGTGGAGATGGTACGCTAACCGTATATCTATGTGCGTCATGTCGGGAGATTCCCGCGATGGTGAAAAGTGAGCTCAGTCAGAACGACAGAGAAGAATATACGTTTCCCCCCAAAATTGTGTGTGCATCACCCCCCTAAAACCCATTCTGAGCCAGGAAAAACCCAGTGCATGTTCTGTTGTTTGACTGATTATATGACCTACCTAGCAGTATCACTAATGTATAATGTGTGTGTGTGTGTGCGCTCGCGCGTGTGTGTTTGTGTGTGTGTGTGTGTGTGTGCGCGTGTGTGTGTGCGCGTGTGTGTGTGCGCGTGTGTGTGTGCGCGTGTGTGTGTGCGCGTGTGTGTGTGTGCGTGTGTGTGCGCGTGTGTGTGTGTGTGTGTGTGTGTGTGTGTGTGTGTGTGTATGTGTTTACAGCATGACAGTGACATCTCAGCCTTCACCTATGAGAAGACCCTGGTGATGGAGCAGCGCTCACAGATGCTGAAGCAGATGCAGCTGTCCAGGACGGAGCGGGAGAGAGAGGTAACAGTGCCCCCTGCCTGCACACAGGAGGCACTACAGCAACTCTGTTCACATGCGTATCTATCTATCAACCCTTTCTTGTTCTTGTATCAACGGTTCATTCTTCTCGTTCGGGTGTCAGTTGGAGAGCCTACAGTTATGAATTGAATCATATGAAGCGCCTAACGTGTCAGTTTTCCTTGTATGATAGCTGGAAGTGAATTTCAAAAGTGGACCTGAAATTTGACGTACATGTAAGCATTTGGACTGTGAATAGCCTGATTCAATGTGCTGAGTCACATAATGCGCTGTGTGGATCACATGTTGCGCCTGTGAGCAACAGACCCAAGGTTGGTATTCAGGATAGGCTAGCCTACATGGGCTCTCAAGGCCCAGCTCTGTGTGACCTCTGGTCCTATTCCTGTTTGGCTGCCATTGCTGTACGGGGCTTTACCCTGGCCACGCCCCCCCACCAACACCACCCAATCAGATTCAGAGTATCACTGACGAATCGAGAAGCTCCATCCGGAGGAAGAACCAGGGTGGGGCTCAGGATTCGGGCCCCAGCCAAGAGGCCCCCGAGACCGAAGACACTAAGGACGAGGTAGCGCAACTCCAAAAACCCTGTTACCCATGAGCCCCCCAGGACTGCAGCCCTACACCCCCCCCCCAGCCATCTAGACCGTCGCCGTCACCCACCCCTCCACCACCACCTCCACCCCTCCTCCTCCTCCTCCACCCCCTCCTCCACCCCCTCTCCTCCACCCCTCCACTAGCATAACATTACAAAATATCTAATGGAAGTAGGGTTCTAAAGTAGTGGTCACACTTTACAATAAGGTTCACAAAAAACATTAGTTAACTGTTAACTATGCTTATTTAGGGTTAGGCTGGGTTACTAATGTTAAAGGAGTAGTTAAGGGAAAATGCATGTTTAGCCCTGTTTTAAGGTTACTTATGATCATATACAATGGTTCAGATCAAAACGTTGACAAAACTAGCACTTTTGAGAAAGTCTGATAATTGCTCTACCACCGTTTTGGTCATACAATGGATGTGGGTGGGCACCCTGAAAAATCATTCAAAAAACATGTTAAACTCTCAATTTCAAAGACAAGAAACTCTATTTCTTCTTCACATCTATTGTATGACCAAAACGGTGGTAGAGCAATTATCAGACTTTCTCAAAAGTGCTAGTTTTATCAACGTTTTGATCTGAACCATTGTATATGATCATAAGTAACCTTAAAACAGGGCTAAACATGCATTTTCCCTTTACTACTCCTTTAATTAGTACCTTAGTTAAGATTAGGGTTAGGTGAGTTAACCTTAATTAACATAAATAACATTAGTAAATGGTTAATAGAGACATTAATTAACTGTTACTTAATGCTTAATAATGCATTTACTAATGCTTATTAATGTACTCTTATTGTAAAGTGTGAGTACTTTTACGGCCCCCCACATCGCTGCTCTGTAGTGTGTTACAGGGCTCTCGTTATGCTTGCATTATCGCTTGGCTACACACAATGACGTCGTCATCTTTTGGCGGGGAACCCCTCCTTCCACTCACCCCCACACTGTCATTTTCATCACCTACAGTAGTCACCGTCACTTCCTTCCATCACAGCCCCCCCCCCCCCCCCCCAGACAGTAGAGGAAGCTGGTGGTGTGGTCGTTGCATGTCCTGGATAGCGGTCCCTGATAGTAACCTCTATCACTCCATCTACTCATTAACTTCAGTGTTTTGTTATTGTGGCGTGAAGCTGTGTTGGTGTTTGACTGCTGTGTGAATGAAGCCGCCCGTGTTCCCAGGTGGGCTTAGTTTCCCATTGCATGGTTTCATACGCTAGGATAAGCGTATGACTCCACCTCCCTCCCCCTCACCCCTACCCTTCAGAAAGCTCTCAGACTCTCTCTGTCTCTCCCCCTGGTCTCTCTGTCTGTCCTGCTGCTTCCTTCCCTGTCCCTACCTGCCCCTCCCCCTCCCTACCTGCCCCTCCCTGCCTGCCCCTATCTGCCCCTCCCTGTCCCTACCTGCCCCCCCTCCCTGCCTGCCCCTATCTGCCCCTCCCTGTCCCTACCTGTCCCTCCCCTCCCCTCCCTGCCCCTCCCTGCCCCTCTCCTCCCTCTCTCACCCTCTACCCTCTTCCTCCCCCCCTTCCTCTCTCATCCTCTCCCCTCTTCCTCCCCCTCCTCATCCCCTCCCTCTCTCATCCTCTCCCCTCTTCCCCCCCCCCCCTCTCTCATCCTCTCCCCTCTTCCTCCCCCAGGCCCAGCTGATCCACGACAGGAACACGGCGTCTCACGCTGCGCTCAACGACAAGGCTGAGGTGACGCCCGACCGCGTCCACATGACCTGGACCAAGGACAAGCTGCTGACCGAGCGCAGCCGGCAGCGCGAGGCCAGCGTGGGCGTGCGAGACCTGTTCAACATGAAACCGTAAGTGGGCCCGAGCGGCAGCCCTGCGTTATACCTCGAGTCAAAGCGCTCGGATCTAGGCCCAGGAGAGAGGAGGCCAGCGGTGGAACCATGTTCAATACTGATTAGAGGAGGAGAACCCAGTGTTACATGTGACTCCATAGGATATTTGCACCATTTTCAATGAGTTGTTGTAGTTTAGTGATACTTGCCCACATATCACAAGTCATAGAGCTGGTTCATGTCCTGCTGTAGACTCAGGGAGGACTGCATGTTTGATGGGACTGGACACAGTAGTTAGTATGAACACACCCACAGCCTGAGGGTGTTAAATGCAACAATAACCCGCATGGTGTGTGTTCAGACTGCATTCAGCCATGTTCAGCATGTGTGTGTGTGTGTGTGTGTGTGTGTGTGTGTGTGTGTGTGTGTGTGTGTGCGTGTGTGCGTGTGTGCGTGCGTGCGTGCGTGCACGTGTGTGTGCTTGTGCGTGTGTGTTTGTGTGGACAATATCCAGCCACCCAAGTTACAGTGCTTGGCTCCGCCATGCAAACAACACACGTATTGTCTGGTATCTGAACGAATGGCTGCATTCCATCATGTCTTAGTACACCTCTGTGTGTGTGTATGCGTGTGTGTGTGTGCGTGTGTCCAAGTAGAGCGACAAAAATAGGCAATTAAAACTGAAATTATGATTACCATTCAAATGTAATTTCAAACAAGCAATATCTTGAATATTATGTGGATCTATAGTTCAGTATAATAACCGAGGGGTTGTGAGGAGAGGCCATTTTGAAGGAGGGGTTGTGAGGAGAGGCCATTTTGAAGGAAGGGGTTGTGAGGAGAGGCCATTTTGAAGGAAGGGGTCAGGCTAGGGGCTTCACCGTGTCCAGATGGACAGCTCTGGTCTGAGGGAGCTTCTAGAAGCATCTAAGCCTGTTTCTGTTGTTTTGTCCCGTTTTCCTTCTTCTAGAGAGTGGGAGAGTCTGTAAGTCACATTTCTCTTTGCCATAGGCTCTGTGTGTGTGTGTGTGTGTGTGTGTGTGTGTGTGTGTGTGTGTGTGTGTGTGTGTGTGTGTGTGTGTGTGTGCGTGTGTGTGTCAGTCAGTGTGTGTGTGTGTGTGTGTGTATGTGTAACAGTAGTCCTGTTCTTTCTCCTCCATCTTTTCGGTAACCTCCCAGCCAGCTCTGTGTGTGTGTGTGTGTGTGTGTGTGCGTGTGCGTGTGCGTGTGCGTGTGCGTGCGTACGTGCGTTAGTGTACCCTTGTGTCCCGTCCCCCTCATAATTTGTCTGGTGAGCTTGAAGAGTGTCCCTTCATATAATTTGCATGCGATGATGACGACTGAGCATGTGCAACCAAAGTGCTTCCCAACCAATCAAGCCTTAGCCATAGAGAGAGGCCAGAATCCTCTGGACCGTCACTGGTTCTGTTTCACTCATCCATTTCTAGTGTTTCACTCAGCCTTTTCTAGTTGTTCAACCCCTGGAGTTTCTAGTCAGTGAAACCTCAGGTAGCTAGTGTCCCCCCCCTCCCCCCCACCCCCCTTATTCTGGTTGGGAAGCACATGTTTTGGAGCAGCTAAGTTGCGTTTGTTTTAACTTTGCTCACGGCTGTTTGCATAGTGCTCTGCGTTCTTGCGTTGCTATGCACTCTAACTCATGAAGCGCTTGTTGTATCACATCGCAGTCACACACAGTCACACACAGTCAGACTTGTATCATGTCAGAATTTACAAACCGTACACTGTATGATGTCATACCCACAGGCTGATGATCCACTGTATGATGTCATACCCACAGGCTGATGATCCACTGTATGATGTCATACCCACAGGCTGATGATCCACTTTTCATCACACAAGGCTCCTGTGACCTAGTCTGTGTCAAATCAAACCATACATAAATACACACACACACACAATCATACACGCGAACACTCTCACACACACACACACACACACACACTCTCACACACACACATGCACACACACACACTCACACGCACACATACACACACGCACACGCGTGCACACACACACACACACACACTCTCACACACACACACATGCACACACACACACATCATAACCAGTTGCCTTTGAAGCCTCTGTCCTCTCATAAACTTAAGCTGGCCGCCTATCTGCTGAAAATAACGCTTCAGTTGCTCACCATAACAATAAGTATCATGTCTAATACTGTGAAACGCTGTTTAAACTGTGACTTTTACTTTAGTCCCAGTTTAGTCACCTCAAATCTAGACTGTAGAATGAAGGAGCTGTGAGGTTTGATCCAGAGGCCATCCGCCCCTGCGCTGGGAGGCCTGGGTCCAACCCTCCTCCTCCAGGTCCCTCTGTGGTCACTCACTGAGATCAGGGTCCTGGTCCCTCTGGGTCCAGCCTGCTGGCTTCACCGGAACCGCTCTCGTCCTAGGAACCAGTCCAACGTGCGGCGGATGCACACGGCGGTCAAGCTGAATGAGATCGTAGTCAACAAATCTCAGGGGGCCCATCTGGTCCTGCTCAACATGCCGGGACCCCCCAGGAACAGAGAAGGAGACGAGAACTGTATCCTTCACAGCGCCAGAGCACACGCACCAGAACCACGGGGTTCTCCTTCAAGTTCTAATTCAATCATTTACTATAGTAGAAATGCTAAATGAACTGCACTTATATAGAGCTTTTATCCAAAGCACTTTACAAAGGCCTCTCATTCACATGTTCACACACACATTCACACACCAATGGCGGCAGCTGCCATGCAAGGTGATAGCCTGCTCATTGGGAGCAATTTGGGGTTCAGTGTCTTTCCCAAGGACACTTCGACAGGTAGTCAGGAGGAGCCGGGATTTGAACCGCCGACCCTAAGATCATTGGACGACCCGCTCTACCTCCTGAGCTACAGCTGCCCCTATTCTATAGTATACTAATAGAATAGAATAGCAATGATTTCTAGAATAGAACAGGAATGACTTGAGGGGCTATCCTTCCAATAAATGTAATTCAGTTCAGTTAAATTCTCCCCGATCATGTGACTTGCCGTCCTGCTTCGCCCTTGACCCCGCCCTGACAGACATGGAGTTCCTGGAGGTTCTACTGGAGGGTCTCAACCGGGTCCTGCTGGTCCGCGGGGGCGGCCGAGAGGTCATCACCATCTACTCTTAAAAAAACAATCTCTCACAGACACGGGCCATTGCCACAGCAACACCGGGCATTTTGGGGGGGAGGAACTTTAGAGGGTTGTTGTGGGTTGGTTGAAAGGGGGCCGTGTTATTTGGGCAGAGGGCTTCTTGAGCCTCTGAAGGGAAGAACCAATCAGGGTTAACCACTCTGCGGTTCGCTGAGAACGACCCCAGGTGTCTGGGACCTTGGTCTCCTACCGACTGGAAGAGAGAATTCTTGACACTTTAACTTTAAAATTGTATGTTTTTGTTTTCTTTCATTTTTTCCCATCTGCATGTGTTGGATTGTGTTGTCTGTTGTTGACATGTCATGTAAACTAGCAGAGAAAGACCCTGTTAGACTCATGTAAACTAGCAGAGAAAGACCCTGTTAGACTCATGTAAACTAGCAGAGAAAGACCCTGTTAGACTCATGTAAACTAGCAGAGAAAGGCCCTGTTAGACTCATGTAAACTAGCAGAGAAAGGCTCTGTTAGACTCATGTAAACTAGCAGAGAAAGGCCCTGTTAGACTCATGTAAACTAGCAGAGAAAGGCGGTGTTAGACTTACGCGTTACTTTGTCTTTTTCTCCACCTCATTGGATTTGATGAAGTGTCCTGATATTGGATCTGAGGAGGGACTTGCGGCCTCTTAGTCCCGGGTTCTGTAGCAGACTGAAGGATGACTGAGCTCCACAGATAATCTCTCTCCAACCTCTAAGAGAGAAACATTTGTTTTCTGTTTTTTTTTAACCTCTTTGTCACCTGTAATAACTTAACAAGAACATTATAGCATTGTCCCTAGGATAGTGTGCCTCTGTATTGAGTGCGAATGCATGGCATTCAAGGCATGAAATCTTATAGCAGATCTCTGTTATTATGGATGGAGGCAGCAAGTCCAATCAAGTACTACATTCTGCCCTTCCTCGAGTGGTTAGTCTACGGTTTCAGATGTACTATACGGTGGTTAGGTATGAAGTCATATCATAGTCCAATATTACCTGCTGTCTTCGGCTTGATTCAATGCTCATCTGGAATTGTGAAGGATAGAAAGTCTGCTTCAGAACCAGTGGACTGATCTGGTCAGGGTTAGGGTTAGGTCAGCCTGAGTGATCTGGTCAGGGTTAGGGTTAGGTCTGAGTGATCGGGTCAGTCTGTAACCAGTTCATATGAAAGCTCTGGAGAACGAGGCCGGTATGTTCTATCTATCAAAGGGATGTACATGTTGTTTGTAACAGTAAGTGGTGTGTCTCGTGGTTGAGTGCAGCCCAGTCCCTGGAAGAGGCTAGTCTCTGTGTCTGTGCACGTGTGGCTAGTCTCTGTGTCTGTGCGTGTGCACGTGTGTTTTTTGGTGGAGTTGGTGATAAGTTGGCTAATTTGTTAAGAGATAGGCCAAGAGGATTTCAATGTGCAATAGCTCTGTTCCTAAACAGGCTTAGATATTACTGGCCCTTGAAACACAGAAGGTGGTCCTCCGTACACGGGGCTCCCCCTGCAGGTCATCTGTGGAACTGGCAGAGTAGCAGCGGTCAAAGCCCCCTAAGGGCAGTTATCGTTGTCGCATCAATACATTTTTCAAATGTTTGGCATTGGGAAGGAAAATAGCTTTGTGGCCGCCTATCTGCTGAAATGAAATGTAATGTGCTGTCTGACACGGTTCAAAACGACACATCGTAAGTATAGGACGAAGTTTGACACTTCAGCATAATCTTCATTTATCATCACTAACATTGGTTTCATCCTTTGTGTCCGTCACAAAATTGAAAAGGAAGGTGACTTGAAAACAGGAAGAGACATTAGAAAAAGGTTATCTGTTGTTTGGTTTTGTTCTGTCAGTGTTTCATCTGAGAGATTGAGGCATAAATAGTCCCGCTTTGATATATACTGCATTGATATAATATACTCAAAATGTTCTACCACTATATTCAGCCAGATCTGAGATATCTTCCTCGTTGTGCTCTTACCTGGACCGCTGGTTTCCATCCTGACATGTCTCATAGAGCGACCAGCTAGAGGTCCCAGAACGTCTCATACTGTAGGTCCACAATTCAACGTCAGGTTTTGGTTCACTTGTCATTTGTGTTTGTGTAATACTTGCTGGGTTTCATGTCCTTGACTGATTTGATGATTCAGTTTAAAGTTGTACAGGAAGAAACGTGCCAAAAAAGACTGGGAGAGGCTGGAAGTATCTGCTTGTTCATATCCCCCAGGGCTCACTTGTCCATGGCAGAGCCTCTCTCCTGGTCGCTGGTCTGTTTTATGACCATCACCACGGTAAGATACTACCATATTTAACCCGCTACAGCTTCTGGTCTTTAGGTACAAGGAGGACATTGTTAGACAACTTCTGCTTGTCACTTCATTTGATGACATTAAGGGCATTTGTGCCCCCGGTTCTGCAGTGGCTACAAGACAGCAGCTATAGGAACTTCTAGGAAGGGTAGGGAGCGAAAAGGAAGGAAGGAAAGAGGGAAGGAAGGAAGAAGGAGGGAAGGAAGGAAAGAAAGAAAGAAAGAAAGAAAGAAAGAAAGAAAGAAAGAAAGAAAGAAAGAAAGAAAGAAAGAAAGAAAGAAAGAAAGAAAGAAAGAAAGAAAGAAGGAAGGAAGGAAGGAAGGAAGGAAGGAAGGAAGGAAGGAAGGAAGGAAGGAAGGAAGGAAGGAAGGAAGCTTACCAGCCAGCAGCCCCACTCTCCTTTATACATCCACAGTTTCTTTTCAACCTTTTCTTTGCTCTGCAGTATTTTTTAACCAGTGTTTTTTCCGTTGCTTTTTTTTTTTTTTTTTTTTAAACAGTTAGTCATTTAGGAAATTGTCCATTAAGAGTCCACCAGGAACTCTCTTGTTGTTGTTGTTCTTTTTGGATGTACACCTGTGTAATTTTTAGTCCCATTGTCTGTCTGCACTTAGTTAACAGTTATGTTATACTTGATTCTCTGTTACTGTTTTGAGTGTAACTTTTCAGGACTGGTGTTGTGTGATTTTAAGGAGCGCAAGAGAGAAGTAGAGGGGGGTGATCGATATGTCAAATTGTTTGCAGATATGTTTTATTTGTGTTTTTTGCAAAACCAATGGGAACACAACATGTTGAGGATATGTTGCCAGACCGCTGGTTCGCCCCTGGTGAGCACACGACTGATTGGAAGGTCAGGGTGAAGAATGAGGGATACTATGTTACTGATAATGATATTCACAAAATGAAAACTGTTTGTATCATTTTTTAGCCACCAAAGACACAATCTTTGAGTCTGTGATAATATGAAACAAGTTGCTTAGTTTTAAGAATAAAGTTTAAACACGTTTCAAGTTTAGACTGTTTTAAATAAATCAGTAGTAAATCCAAGCTGTTACTGAGCTGAATAGCAGCAGAGCGTGAGGACTGAGCCGCTGACGGAGGACGCAGAGACGATGCTAGTCTTGAGGTAAGAGTAGTCGATGTCTGCGGCGAATTCCACATCTTCCTGTCTGCAAGTGATGGGAGAATGAAATCTACCTCAGGTGGCTGTCATGGAACTCAGCTGGCTGTCATGGAGGCCTGATTGAAAACGTGCTGTCGCTGTCTCTTCCCCTTGTCTTTTCTCTGTAAATATAGTAACAACTCTTTTATACGAAGCAAAGCTCTGAGGTAACCAGCGTGTGTGTGTGTGTGTGTGTGTGTTTCTGCTGCTGTCCAGCTCAACATACAGATCTCAGACTAGTAGGATGTTACTTGTGGGCGCACATGTATAGTGGATGGTAGCCCTTTAAATTATATCTGTGCCTCTCTGAGTAATTAATAAAAATGCTGAAATATACCACAGCTCATACCATCTGTGTTATTATTTGTCACAAAATCTGTTTCTGAACATTATTGAAGCATTATCTATCCAGTAGCCACTCTGAATGCAAGAGTGGCGGGCAGTACTCTAGTTTGGACACCAGATGGCGGTATGCTAATTCAGTTGAATGTGGAGTTCATTTCAATTCAAGTTCTGTTGTGTGTGTGGGTTTATTTAGACGTTTGTTCTTGGGGTTGACCTGGTGTTTGGGGATGTTTGTGCAGCTTGGAAGACCAACCATAATAGGTTTGCTCTACATTTCACTTTTTCTGAGACCACAAATAGTCTTCTGGCTCTCTGTCCATCTACCCGACCAGGCCCCGCATGGCTAATGGCTGATGGGTATACATACACAGCTGTTCTTTTTTCTGGACTAAAATGTAATTGCGTGAAGTTTCAGATGCATGTGTGGTTGTTGCCACTCATTGGAGGTGGACTCAGGCTGTTTGAAGGCCAGGGGCCACAAGATAAAAAGGGCACCTACTGCACGACATGGGGCCCCATCAGCGCACAAAAAGCTATGATGCGTCATGTATGGTGAAATAGCCTTCATCCTAATTAATTAATTTAATCCGATAAATGTAATCTTTCTTTACTTAAACCAAGTGGGGAAATTAATCTAACAGTGGAATGAAATAATCCCACGAGTCTCAGTTGCAGGAACTCTACAGAAACAACTGCCAATAACTTGAAACAAGCAATAGAATAGGCAGAACATGAGCAGGGTCATAAGGTCCATGGCCATGGCTAGTGCACCTACTGTGTGACATCACATCCCATTCTCTCCACCCATCCACCAGGAAACCCTCCAGCAGTCTCATGCATGAGAGCAGCGCACCCCCTGTTCTCTGGGACACTGGGATCTAGAGAGGAAAGAGCACCTCTAGGACACTGGGATCTAGAGAGGAAAGGGCACCTCTGGGACACTGGGATCTAGAGAGTAGAGAGCACCTCTGCAACACTGGGATCTAGAGAGGAAAGAGCACCTCTGGGACACTGGGATCTAGAGAGGAAAGGGCACCTCTGGGACACTGGGATCTAGAGAGGAAAGGGCACCTCTGGGACACTGGGATCTAGAGAGGAAAGAGCACCTCTGGGACACTGGGATCTAGAGAGGAAAGAGCACCTCTGGGTCACTGGGATGCACAGTACAGTGCAAAGTACTCACACCCCTTCACTTTTTCCACATTTTATGTTACAGCCTCATTACAAAATGGATTACATTAATGTTTTCCCATCAAGCACACAATTCCCCATAATGACAAAGTGAACACATTTTTTTTAGACATTTGCAAAGGGATTTAAAAAAAAACATTAAAAAAAACTGTCATACATGTACATAGGCATTCACACCCTTTACTGAGTACTTTGTTGAAGCACCTCTGGCAGTAATTACAGCCTCAAGTCTTGGGTGTGACGCTACAAGCTTGGCACACCTGGATTTGTGGTATTTCTCCCATTCTTCTCTGCAGATCCTCTCAAGCTCTGTCAAGTTAGAAGGGGAGCGTCACTGCACAGATATTTTCAAGAATTTTCAAACATGTTCAATGGGGTTCAAGTCTGGGCTCTGGATGGGCCACTCGAGGACATTCACAGACTTGTCCCGAAGCCACTCCTTCGTTGTCTTGGCTGTGTGCTTAGGGTCGTCCTGTTAGAAGGTGAACCTTTGCCCCAGTCTGAGGTCCTGAGCGATCTGGAGCAGGTTTTCATCAAGGATCTCTCTGTACTTTGCTCCGTTCATCTTTCCCTTGAAGTCTCCCAGTTCCTGCTGCTGAAAAACATTCCCCACAGCATGATGCTGCCACCACCATGCTTCACTGTAGAGATGGTATTGGCCAGGTGATGATACCACCATGCTTCACTGTAGAGATGGTATTGGCCAGGTGATGATACCACCATGCTTCACTGTAGAGATGGTATTGGCCAGGTGATGATACCACCATGCTTCACTGTAGAGATGGTATTGGCCAGGTGATGATTTCCTCCAGACATTGGCATTTAGGCCAAAGAGTTCAATCTTAGTTTCATCAGACCAGATACTCTTGTTTCTCATGGTCTGAGAGTCCTTTACGGTAAGTGCTTTTTGGCAAACTGACACCTGTCATGTGTCTTTTACTGAGG
Source organism: Borostomias antarcticus (assembly GCF_949987555.1). Taxonomy (NCBI): domain Eukaryota; kingdom Metazoa; phylum Chordata; class Actinopteri; order Stomiiformes; family Stomiidae; genus Borostomias; species Borostomias antarcticus. Next base: position 32,645,792 of record NC_140235.1, on the reverse strand, counting down.
AGAGGCTTCCGTCTAGCCTAGCAGACTGCTTTTCATGAAACTGGGCGGATGGGTGTATTATAGGACAATTTAGAACCCATTCAGTTTTGGCCCAGGGCCACAAAATGCTTTCAGGGGCAGAGGTCAGTGCTCTCTGAGCACCATTTCTACTATTAGACTCTAACTCTATATTGAATAAATCTATATTTTTACGTGATGTTTTTTACATTTGTATTTTACTTTGATGCAGCCGCAGACTGAAACGTCCCTTAAGGGACAAATCTGTAATTGACTCAATAAAATGTTTAGGCAAACAAAAACTGTAATTGTTATGAGTCTTTATTGCATGCAAGGCAGTGGCAGGGATCTGTATCCAACTTTGGATTTACATTTACATTGAAAATTAGTATTTTTTGGGGGGGACATCTTCCTACGTGGCTGTATGGTCATTTGAATGCCACTACCCTAATCTAAATATTGGGGGGGGGGGGGATTTTAATGATCTCAAATATTGGGGGGAACATGTCCCCCCTGACCCCCCCAGGATCCCCGCCCCTGATGCAAGGATAGGTGTTCAGCATAAAATTGTATTTGATGTTGTCTCATTATTATGTGCTTATAAATAACTAGGCAATGTGCAGGAAATTAAATCTCTGAATTTCAAATGTGTATGGGGGAGATGACCTCTGTCACCCTTTTGCCATCCCAGGTCAAACTTGCTAGAACCGCCCCTGCGTTGGACTTGGACCAGGATAACCTTTTCAACCTCTTATCCCAGATATCAGCAAAGCTGTCCAAAGTGCTGTGGCTGCTTCTCCATCTGTTTACCTGATCAATATGACACACACTCCATACAAACAGAGATAGAGACGGTGAATTGTGGATTATGTTTCCACAAAGTTCACTGACTGGTACGATCAGTGGTGGAGGCCATGCCATGGATGCCACACGTTCTCCCGGTCTCAGCCCATCGACTGTATGACGTTTGGTTCAGCCTTTTCCATTCGGAGAATTGATTTGCATGTTGACTTTCATGAATCGTAGCCTACGCCAACCGTTTTTGTGTTCAACAGATAGCCTATGCCTACACCCAATCTAGCCCGACCCGTGGAAAAATGCGGTTTAGGCCGACAGCATATTAGACAGCTTTACATGCTTGGTGGGAAGATGTCATCCTATTATGAAGTAAACTGAATTGACAGAATCTGAGAGAGGGTTTCCCGCTGAAGCCGTCCGCTCGTTCACACCCCAGAAGACGTCCAGGAGCAATAGGCCACGCGCACAACAAGCTCTATGGTGGAATTCAAATCCCATAGTCTAACCTTCTCCTGTTCTGAATGGCTTTGTTCGCTGCTGCAGAATTCAAAGTAGCGCACGTTATAGCCTATAGGCTACAATATAATAGGCTTCGATAACGGTTTGCCATCCTATACTTTAACCCTGAAGCGAATTATGTTTTCCTTTCAGACCCAATAAAGAGATTAAACATAATCTGCTACAGCCCATTGAAGGCTATTTGTCATCATTTTAACCTACAAAAAACAGGCCAAGGTAAATGCAATTTAGCCTACCAACACTGAAGATTGGTCATTTGTATCCGAATGAGCCGACAGGCTGCATTGTGCCCCTGCTGAGGCGAGGCTCGCCCGGCAGTGGGAGGGTTAAACGGGGAGGAGACGTACCCAGCGCAGCGCGGAGCTGTGTTGCGACACGAATAACAAGCGGCTGGATCATCGGCCGTACGTGCGGTCAAATAGGTTGGGCGACGGTATTTTTGACAGCCGTCTAGAGCTGTGAGGAAATTCTGACTCATTATCTACCAATCTTTATTCGAAAACAGGGCGTTGCTGGAATAAAACAGTAGGTGACATGCCGTTCGTTTCTGAGTGCAATTCATTGCGCGGGCGATGCCAGAGGATGAATTGAATATGTCAGTGGTAGCCTACATTTGACTTGTGCGTAAAAAGCCCGAATTACGGCGGTTTCTCATCTTGGCCGATTGCTGGAATACGCTTCATTAAAGTCTACGAGGAACCAATGTACAATGCCTCTATGCTCGGTACCGGTGCGATTTGCGCAGGTGGATGGCCAACCTGACGCTCATCGGAGCCACTGTTCTGCCTGCTTCTGCCGCGTCTGGACGCGTCGCGAGCTGTGAAACACCGGACTCGAGCCATGCTTCCCGGGGTCGGCGTGTTCGGCACCAGCTTGACCGCGAGGGTCATCATCCCCCTTCTCAAAAACGAAGGGTTCGCCGTCAAGGCGTTATGGGGCCGGACCCAGGAAGAAGCCGAGGAGTTGGCCAAGGAAATGAACGTGCCGTTTTATACTAATAGGATCGACGACGTCTTGCTGCACCAGGACGTGGATTTGGTGTGCATCAACCTGCCGCCACCTCTAACGCGACAGATCGCTGTCAAAACATTGGGTGAGTCTACGATGGGTTCTGTGGTGTGCAGACACACTTTCCATTTCAATGAAGAACACTGCATCCACCTTAGTTGCCAGATGTGCGCACTGCACATCATAGGCCCGTGTACAGTAGTGGGAATATTACTGTAGCCTAGATTATTCACGATGAGCTGTCAAGAGGGAGGCACAAAATCACCATAGACAACTACTAATCTAAAGACAATAGTTGGTTTCCCATGGAGATTACCATTTTATCGCATTAGAGGCATCTTTAAAATAAATAAATTACTAGGCCTATTTTCTAAGTGCACCTTTTTTTTGAAAAATCGTGCTTTTATATGTTCCCTCCCGGTTCTAATAGATAGTGGTCTATTGAGCATCTAGGCAGCAGCTGACCCATAGCCCATGCATGCCCCTATTGTCTGGATTGTAGCTGTGTTGCAGCGTAGCCTAATGGTTTTAGTGTGATGCAGCATAATGGCTTGATAGGACGGAAAGACCAGCGTTGCACAACAATAACGTAGTGAGATTGCTTCCTCATGATCAACACAGCAGCTTTTTTCCAGACACGTGTGATGTAACTGATCCCTCAGACCAGGACAGTGACAGGAGTCTGGTGACATTAGCCTATAGGAAATAACAATTGAGAGGATTCGGTCTTGATCACAAACGGGGTTGGGATCCAACAGGGGAACCCTAAAATAACCTCGTGGTTTTGAGCCAGCTGGGCTGCCGTAGACTCATAGGGTGACATCACAGACACATACACCCATCCGAGCTCTCTGTGAGCCAGGGAAAAGCCACGTAGTTGGGTAACACTTGAGTTATAGATAGCATACTGGCCTGTTGATATAGCAGGAAATGATAGAGGATGTTACTGTATCAGGGGACTTTTCAGTAGATGTTCCAGAAAGAAATCACTCAAAAGAGTTGGAGACGCCGATTAAAGACAAAGTCTTGAAGTCGATGTCCAGGGCAAGCTTAGGGTCATGTCCTCCAAGCTTAGGGTCATGTCCTCCAAACTTAGGGTCGTGTCCTCCAAGCTTAGGGTCATGTCCTCCAAGCTTAGGGTCATGTCCTCCAAGCTTAGGGTCATGTCCTCCAAGCTTAGGGTCATGTCCTCCAAGCTTTGGGTCATGTCCTCCAAGTGTAGGTAGGCTTTAACCTTTACTGTCAAATCAAGGCCCTAGCGATGACTAGTGAATTAACACATTTAATACATGTGACCTAGCGTTGTGCCAGTAAGCATGACATGACACTTAAAGGAACAACACATAAGGACTGGCCACTCGCTCACAAGCAGCACAGAGCACCCTGTTTTACCAAAGGACAGGTTTGACCAGAATATTCCTCTTACTGACACAGTTATTACAATTGAGTTGTTGTGTTCACTTTGAATCCGTGTATCATGAATGAATCAGGGTTCTAAATGAATATGGGTGTGTGCTAGGGATGAGACGGTATGGGTTTTTGCATTACGGTACGGTATCTAGTTACACGGTACGGTTTACGGTATTTGACGGTATACGGCATTTCACCTCCCCAACACGCATAAACAAAAGTATTTTACTTTGAAGGAACTACAGTGCAACACATGATGTAAAATACACACTATTGTAATTAATCTCAGTTTATTAATAGCAAGCTTATATTAAATTACAAAATTAACTGTTGCAAGCAACTTCAAATGTGAAGTTTCAGCAGCGCATTATTGTGTAATACCGTAAACGTAATACCGTAAACACAGGGAATGTCACCATTCTAATACCGTGGACATTTTATACCGCGGTTCACGGTTTTACGGTATACCGTCTCATCCCTAGTGTGTGCACTGATGCATGAGCAGGTGTCATTAACATTGGACAATGAAAACACTGTTAGAAGACAAACCAATGTAAACATGTACCTTCACAGGATGTTCTGTTCGGGCATTTTGGTGTCTGTAAAGATCTGCTGCCCTGGGCTCATTCATTCTCCCACTGAAGTTCTGTTTGCTTGTGGTATATTGACAGACATGTTATCAGATAAGGCAGGCAGGTTGAAGTACAGTAAGTCGCTGTTTATTTATATCATGACACGACTGATGCATACGCGCAGTTTGACTTTTTGATCAGGGGGGGCATTCAGTCCCAGCCCCCCCCCCCCCCCATCAAATAGGGATTATAGTGGTATAAATACGTGCCCTGCACGGACATTGGAATGCGCATATTCTGTTACAGCTGCATGATTGACCCACAACATTTAAAAACAGTGCTTATTATTTCCAATATCCACGTTTCGTTCAACTGCGCCTCCGCTGCGCCGTCCATTAGCACAAAAATTTGGAATTCGTTTCAATATAGCCTAGGCCTACTTCTAACAATATTTTCCAATAAATTCTTCCAAAAACTAAAACGGAATGTATGCTACGCCTTTCATGCTTCAATGTCGGGATGTGTCATTATAAACAGCGTATTAGAATCCAGCAATTGCCTCTTCACATGTAGCCTATCTGCATTTATATCAAAGAATAATCACCAAAAGAATAATAGTGCGTGCATAATCAATTTGACAACTGGACAATGGATACGTTGCACAGATATGTATCCAACAGTTCGTTCATGGCTAGCAATGGTAGGCCTACAGCTATGGGATTAGCTCATGTTTGGGTTGCTGTCAAAGCTGCCACTCTTATGTTGCTATAGCCGAAATTATCAGAACAATATGAACATTCAGTTGAAAGTTTTCCATCCACCCATAACTGGATGAGGAATCAGCACAATCAATTCTCACGCAAGCAGGAGCCGTTCAGTGCAGGGTTAGGGTTAGTCTGTTCAGTGCATTTCTCTGATCCGGTCGCAACCCAGTCTCTAGAATACATGTTTTGGACGCGTTGCAGACAGTTTGCGCATCTGGCCACCAGGGGGGGCAGTGCCCCCCCTTGCCCCAGCCAATCTGCGCGCCTGGACTGATGTGAATGCACTGTTGAGCACACTCAGTTTTAGTGCACTGTCCTTACGTGACGTACATCCACATACACTCACCCTCAAACAATACAATTCACTCACACACAAGGTTAATGACTGTGATCTGATAGGCCGGTAGTCCCACCTCTTGACATCAATATGAAAGGGTCCTAATATAGTACCATGTGGGAACTCAGCCCTGTGTGGGGCTGCATGAGGCAGCCATAGTTTATGTCATGAACTTATGAACTTCATTCACACATTTCCTTGATGCTCTATTGTTCCAGTACTGCTTGATCCCACAAACTCCTCAGCTTGGCTTCAATGCTGGAAGGTTTTCAGTTCAATTCACTTGAGTCAGAGGGGCAGGTTCCAAGACAGCTCCCTCACCGTCATGCCCTCAGCATGTAGGACCCTCACCGTCAGGCCCTTAGCATATAGGATTGCAGGCTGTGGCCACGCTGGCATGGAGACATCTGTGGAATGCAACATCTACTGGACTTCCTCTTCTCAGGGTGTGGGTCAGCCCTTATCTCTCTCATGCCGGCTTCTTGTTTACCTTGCGGGTAATGCCAACAAACTTAATCTGGTGCTCACAGCACAGAAATATGAACTTGGAAATGGTAAGTAGAATGGCAGATAGCGTCCAACACCAACCATAATGTAGATACAGCATGGAGGATGAGTATTGACGATGGACTGAATAAAAGGGAACCTGAAACCAGGGAACCTGGCTTATAACACTGGCGCACGAGACTGAAAGATGTCTCCCAAGCCACAGCTATTGTTATGTAGGTTTTACCCAGTCAGTATCACAAACTTGGTCACATTACAGAAAACCAGTTTACCCAGCTTGGCCACTTCGTCTCTTCTCACCCCCCCCCCATCCTACTATAGCATTCCTGAGGCGTCTGATGTCACAGAGACTTTCTCTGGGTATTTGGCGCTCAGTCGACCAAAGTGGATTGTCTTCCCGCTTGCTTTGAAAAGCGGACTAGCGTGAGCAGCCAGCGTTTCTGGGCCGACGGCCTGTGAAAGTGCATCACCATCTTCAGCTGAAGAGGATTCCAAGCTCCTGCTCTCTGGTTTTTCAGGAATACATTAGCATAATGTAACTCTGGGCCCACAGAACTTCCATCTGCCGGTGTTTGAGCGAGACACAGCTGAGTCTGCCGGTGTTTGAGCGAGACACAGCTGAGTCTGCCGGTGTTTGAGCGAGACACAGCTGAGTCTGCCGGTGTTTGAGCGAGACACAGCTGAGTGGGTGTTTGAGCGAGACAGAGCTGAGTGGGTGTTTGAGCGAGACACAGTTGAGTGGGTGTTTGAGCGAGACACAGCTGAGTCTGCCGGTGTTTGAGTGAGACACAGCTGAGTGGGTGTTTGAGCGAGACACAGCTGAGTGGGAGAGAGCAGGTTCTGAGCACCTGGAACAGAGGAAATCTGAGAGGTCCAGCCAGATGGAACCTGAGCAGCAGGCGCACTTTCCCTCCTTTTTGCTGTATTCTTTTACTCTAGGCGGGAGGATGTTGTAGTCGGGAAGACATTCAAACCTGACCTCCTGCACACACCCCTCTAGGTACAGAGTCTATTGTGTGTTTTACACACAGTGAGGTGGTTTTGGAGGGAAAGGCCCTGTATGACAGGACCGACTGAGAGGTCTGGTTGGGACCGACAGATTTCACAGGATCACAGGATCTCTTACTGTGTATCTGTGACACAGAATGTTTCAAAAAGTAAAGCATTCAGCAAACTATAACCGGCGCCAGGAGAGCACAGACCTCCGCCCATGAATGCATGTGGTGGCTCAGTGCACTCACACGTTTACATTACATTACATCAGTCATTTAGCAGACGCTTTTATCCAAAGAGACTAACAATAATTTCATTTAATGTAGGAAAGGCCAATGTACTACTACTTGCCAGAACTTAAAGTGCATCTTCTTTCTAAAACAAGTGACTAAGAGCATAATCTAGTGCTGAAGGCAAAGTGCAAGAATAGCAAACAAAAAATACCATAGGTGCTTAAGAGGGAGGATCATGGTAGTACTTCTTTGAGAGTAGAGTTTTGAGCCTGCGGCAAAAGATGGGCAGTGACTCTGCTGTTCTGACATCAGTGGGCAGTTCATTCCACCACTGCGGGGCCAGGACAGAGAAGAGCGGTGACCCTGTCGATCGACCACAGGGGCCTCGGAGTGACGGGGCAACCAGTCACCCCAAGGTAGCAGAGCGTAGTGGTCGGGAGGGGGTGTAGGGTTTGACCATGGCCTGGAGGTAGGAGGGGCTGTTCCTTTCATTGCCCTGTAGGTTAGTATCAGCGTTTTAAACAGGATGTGAGCCGCTACAGGGAGCCAGTGTAGGGAACGGAGAAGGGAAGTTGTGTGGGAGAACTTGGTGTGGTTGATTACCAGGCGAGCAGCAGCTTTCTGGACAAGACTAACAAATACATAAACCAATAAACACACCACCGAAAACAGTACCTCGAGGTAATCAGATAGGCCCATCATAAAGTTTTTTTTTCTGTAGAGACCTTGCTAAGAGTGCTCAGTGGAGACAACGGGAGGAAGCCACTTAAGACAATTGAGATGCACCCACAGACTCTCCATCTGTGAAGCAACTGACCTCTCCTGCGCTGTGTGAGTCCCAGTCTGGCATCACTGGCCAGGCTATCAGATAGCAGGTCAGCGTCGCAGACACACGCATGGCCTCTGACTAGAGCAGCAGTCTAAGAATAGCAACGTCCCATAAGAGAGCTGCACACTAGGGCGCCCTGCAGCGCAGCGCAGGACTAATCATATACTGCACCGCTCTTAGGGGATGTGTGAAAAGAGCAAGGGGGTGTCTGAAAAGAGCAAGGGGGTGTGTGAAAAGAGCAAGGGGGTGTCTGTCCATGAAACACATGTGAATCAGCAGAGCCCTGACAGTGTAACACCAAACTTCTGATTGGTCTGTTGGCCAGGTGGCTTCTTGCTTGGGTTGCAAAATTCCAGAAATATTCAGAAACTTTGGGAATTTATGGGAATTAACAAGAATAGAAGAGGAGACCCCTCTGAGAGAGAGCGTGTTTGGGAGAGACCCCTCTGAGAGAGAGCGTGTTTGGGAGACCCCTCTGAGAGAGAGCGTGTTTGGGAGACCCCTCTGAGAGAGAGCGTGTTTGGGAGAGACCCCTCTGAGAGAGAGCGTGTTTGGGAGAGACCCCTCTGAGAGAGAGCGTGTTTGGGAGAGACCCCTCTGAGAGAGAGCGTGTTTGGGAGAGACCCCTCTGAGAGAGAGCGTGTTTGGGAGAGACCCCTCTGAGAGAGAGCGTGTTTGGGAGAGACCCCTCTGAGAGAGAGCGTGTTTGGGAGAGACCCCTCTGAGAGAGAGCGTGTTTGGGAGAGACCCCTCTGAGAGAGAGCGTGTTTGGGAGACCCCTCTGAGAGAGAGCGTGTTTGGGAGACCTCTCTGAGAGAGAGCGTGTTTTCCTTTCCCAAGGCTTCCTCTGAATATCACGGCTTGATTTTGTCAAGTTTCCCCTCCTTCAAGTTAAGCCCTCCTAGATGTCCATTAACATGCTAATGTTTGTGTGTGTGTGTGTGTGTGTGTGTGTGTGTGTGTGTGTGTGTGTGTGTGTGTGTGTGTGTGAGAGAGAGAGCGAGCGAGAGAGAGAGAAAAGACTCGGTCTGAGGGTCCTGTGAAATTTCCTTTGTGTGACAAATGAATCGGTCAAACAGGACCTCATTCAGCCGACCTCTTTGCTGAAAAGTGAGCATTCCTTGGGGTGGGGTGGAGTCGGCCATCGAAGCCCCTCCTCCTCTTTCATGAAATGTGACCAGGAGGGTCCCGTTGGGATGCAAGGTCTCTCTTTCAAGGGAGACCTGGCCTAGACAACAGCAATAAAATATACAGTTCATCACATAAAAACACAAGCACATAGAGTAACCTACATGTTAGTGAAAGTGCACACAGTTCAATATACAGGATGAGGCTCCTTGTTTGTGCATCGATGCATATTTCTTGTTTCTATTTTTGACCAGTCAATCTCAATTATTTTATTTAGCCAGGCAATTCACAAATGATTTGGGTGGGACAGTTCAGAAGTTTGTATTCATGTTGTGATGGCTGCAGCACGAATCATCTGTAACGGTGCCCTCTATACAGATATAAAGATGTTTTACAGGTTTGAATCATCTCTGTGCCCTATATCCAGATATAAAGAAGTTTCACAGGTTTGAATCATCTAACTGTGCCCTCTATCCAGATATAAAGATGTTTCACAGGTTTGCAGTATAGCTGTTGATTTGACATTTTGAACGGTGTCTCTTTGACCCGAGGCAGACTGCAGAGGCGTGGACCTCAGTCACTCCTTGTGGGTTTGGTTAGCTGGTTTTGCAAAATGGCTTTGTTTGAGAAACTGTCATGACAACATGTTTAACACACATTCAGTGACAGTGAAACAACGTGAACATAGAGCTTTTGGGAGATTTAAGGGCTCTTAGCATGGTTTATTGTGATTGGTACTTGAACCTGATCTTCTATACATGGAGCTGCCTTTGTGCTGGGCTGATTTGTATCTCTCTATTCTGTTCATCTTTTATCTGAGTGTCGGGAGGCAGACGTGCCTGTGTTGGCTAATTGGACAGTGGGGAGCAGAAGGCTGAAGGCCCCTGGTACTCAACACAGGCCCGCTGTACTCTAGAGACAGGGCCATCCTTCACCTGAACACCAACACAGGCCCGCGGTAGTCTAGAGACAGGGCCATCCTTCACCTGAACAACAACACAGGCCCGCGTTAGTCTAGAGACAGGGCCATCCTTCACCTGAACAACAACACAGGCCCGCGGTAGTCTAGAGACGGGGCCATCCTTCACCTGAACAACAACACAGGCCCGCGGTAGTCTAGAGACAGGGCCATCCTTCACCTGAACAACAACACAGGCCCGCGGTAGTCTAGAGACAGGGCCATCCTTCACCTGAACACCAACACAGGCCTGCTGTACTCTAGAGACGGGGCCATCCTTCACCTGAACAACAACACAGGCCCGCGGTAGTCTAGAGACAGGGCCATCCTTCACCTGAACACCAACACAGGCCTGCTGTACTCTAGAGACGGGGCCATCCTTCACCTGAACACCAACACATCAGCCTGTTCTCCCGTCAGTCAGGCCTTCCTGTCACAGTGAGGAGTGTCCAGGGAACGTTTCACAATAGTGGGTGACTGAATGCAACCATTGAATAGTCTATTGAGAGGGCGGTGTCATGTCTCTCCTCCTCTAAGCAAGGCTCAAGAAAGGGGAAATAGAGTGTACTGTAAATACCATGCTATAGATGATGCTAGGCTGTCTGCAGGAAATGAACTTTCATGAATTGGATCGATTAAGTGAAGTAATTAAACAGGGCCATTTTCATGTGATATTGACATGCATTCTGCAGGTAATACAAGGTGTATAGGTTGTGAAGTATTTTTAAAAACATTTTCAGAATAGAAGAGGACATTTCTGTAACACTAACAGGAAATGGTATTTTTGTAACATATTGTGGCAAAGTGTTCCTGTTCTCATTTCCTGTGTGCATTTATACTGTATGTACATATGCGTTTCCCCTTTTGGTATAGTGTACTGTGGATTGTGTGTGTGTGTTTGAGTCATCTCAAATGCATCTTTGCTGTCTTGCTAAGGAACCCAACAGGAAGTAGGAAATAGGAAGTGGCCTGCTATAACGACACACACACACACACATACACATATACACACACACACACACACACATACACACACACACAGAGAGACCCCTCCCCCCCCCCCCCACACACACACACAGAATCTCATCTTTGTCATGTCTTTCTCCCAGCAGTCTGATTGATCTCTAACCATAACGAGACTCCTGTAAAGTCCCTGAAACACTACGGTGTTGAGTTTACATTTACAACTAGGATCTGGGCTGCACCTAATCAGTCAATAATAATTTTCCTTGAACAATATGCCAAACTCAGTCTTTGATTGGCTCTTGATATTTGTATATGTTCATCATAGCCTTTTGAGACTTGACTTTTTCCACAACAACACACTTAATGTACCTCCCTGGGGAAACGTTGATTTAATGTCTGGCCAATTGAAGCGTGCTTAACTCCAATCCTACACACTGCTATCACATGTCAGCCACGAGAGTCCTAGCCTAGCCTAGCTTTAGCCTCTGTACTTAGTAATGAAACACTGCTAAACCCCCAGATATAAATACTGAACAGTCTGGCTCTGTGTCATTCAATGGACAGACTCTGATTAACATTCTAGGGGAGCGGAGTAGAGCTGGACTCCTTACATAGACAAGGAGGCATATGCAAGGAGGGAAGTCACAGTATGGAAGCGTTGGTCGTCGGTGCACCATAACATGCAGTAGTGATGGTCTGCTCTGCGCAATGGAAGGTTACTCACTGAACCACCTTTGTCCTTGGTTATAGATTGGTTATAGATTGGTTATAGATTGTTCTCCACTAGTGAAAGGTGAACGATGTGAGCTCCCACATGCCTACTGATTTTGCATTTAAACTTGAGGATGGTTTATCAAGGCTAGCTTGGTACTCAAATGCATACAAGCCACAATTAATTCACACGTATTTGTTTGCATATTGAGTGATGGCATCCTTGAGGTGCTCTGCATATTCCGCCGTGTTTATACCTGATATCTTGAGGTACCACAAGCACAAAGTGTCCTTGTGACTATCGTGGCTGTCAGCGTTCAGCAGTGCTTCACACAAGCACCTCTCTCTCTCTCTCTTCTAAAGTGGATGTGAAATGTTGAGTCAAATTCATTAAGCAGAGTGGAGGAGCAGCCTAATTAAACTGTTGCCATTTCTAAATGGCAGAAATGCAGCCTCACCAGCAGTTAAACTCTCGATGGTGTTTGGTGTTTCTCAGATATTGTCTGAGGTTATCTCGGGTCATTCTATCCAAAGTCAAGTCTAATCTCACTGCCTTGTGCCACAAGAGGATTTTGGGTAATGGGTGGTCTCTTCGGTGTGTTATCTCTGAACAACCATATGCCATCATAAGTGTGTGGTGTGTCTACTTTCACTGATTGTTCCAAAACACAGAGGGCTCTCGAACCTGTTTCCTCGTAGATATGATATCGGTTAATTCTCTCTCTCTCTCTCTCTCTCTCTCTCTCTCTCTCTCTCTCCTCCCCCTCTCTCACCAGACCTTGTGTGGGAGGCGGACAGTGATGAGGGAATCACCATGCAGCCCATACCGGGGGCTGACTCCTCTATTTCAGGGAGCTCAGTCAAGCGTTAATGGTTTTTTATCTCCTCCCCTTTTCACTGAAAAAAAGAGGAAGTTCATTTGTGGCCGTCCCTTCAGAAAGGACTGACATTGAGGCGTATAACAGTGTAGCTGTGTTCACCCCCGTGGTTTACTGTGAGTCAATGAAGATGTCTGCCTCGATTTATCACAGCCAGGCAAGATCCAGGCGCCTGAACCCTTCAGGATACTCTTGACTATTAATGTAGGCTTGCCTTCGTTTACTTCATGGATTCATGTGTGTGTATGTATTATAGTATGTATTATTTTATTTTATTTTTATTTTATAAATATACATTCTTCATATTTACCTCCGCCCCAGCAACAGCGTCACAGGGCGAAAAGTAATGTTTTCAGTGGCGTGCGTTTTATTTTGTTGTGTGGTGCGTTTATTTATTTATTGGATTGTTAGGGGGATTACGCAAAAACTACCAGATTAATTTTCACGAAACTCGGTGAAGGGGTGTAGCATGGTACAACTTATAAGTCATTAAATTCTGGAGCGGATCCGAATCACGGGGCGGGTCCACAAGCCGCCCACACACGGCCGGCCATTCACCTTCATTGAGTTTTTAGACTAGGATTACGCAAAAACTACCAGAGCGATTTTCATGAAACTTGGTGGATGGGTGTAGCATGGACTAACTTAGAACCCATTCAACTTTGGACTGGATCTGAATCACGGTCCATGAGCCGCCCAAACATGGCTCGCCATTCACATCCATTCATTTTTTTTAAACTTCCATTCATTGTCAATGGGGGGAATTTAAATACACGTGCGTACACACAGAGCCACTAAATGCATTCATGGGTGGAGGTCTCTGCTCTCCAAGCACCATTTCTAGTTTATAATTTTTAGTAGGTAAAAATAATGTTTTTGGTGGCTATATGTCCATTCATACGTCTGACAGCATGATTACGCAAAAACTTTTTCATGAAACTCGGTGGAGGGGTGTAGCATGTGCCAATTTAGAACCCATTCAATGTGGGCGTGCACAGAGACACAAAATACATTCAGGGGCGGAGGTCTGTGCTCTCTGAGAATAATTTCTAGTTTTAATTGTGTAAATCAATCAATTCTTCAAAGTTTCACAGCATTTTGCTCCTGTAACTACAGGCAAAAAAGTATAATGCAAAATTAAACACTCTTTGTCTTTGTTTATTGATCACACTGTGTTCTACTGTACTTCCGTAAAAGGTCGGTGAGTTGTAGGCATACACAATCACACACATACACACACACACACACGTATGAACATAATAACATTAGGACTGAAATAAATGACAGTCATGTGTAGGGGGCGAGTCAGAGTCATGCTCCTTCCTAGTCTCAGTGGAGAGAGAGAAGGAGAGATAGAGAGAGAGGAGAGAGAAGGATACAGATAGAGAGAGAGAGGAGAGAAGGGGAGAGAGAGAGAGAGTGTGTGTGCGTGTGTGTGCACGCGCGCGTTTCTGTGCGAGCTAGGAAAGGTTAGGGGTTAGAAGGTCACTGAAAGGGAGCAAAGCCCTCATTGTCCCTGAAGCCAATCATAGCATTAGCATTCAGCAGGCCACCTCTCACCTCTCTGTCAGGCGTGTCTTCAGCCGCGCTGAAAGCTGCTCTTCATGGCTTGAACAAAAGCAGCGACGGAAGATGAGTTAAGTTCACAAAGTGAGACCCAAATTATTTGGTACACTTTGGACCTTAGTGTACTGAGCGATAGCCTTAGACTGAAGTGTAGAGCGCAGTCTACTGTGTGGTCTTTAGCTATAACCCTGTTGTCAGAAGGTAGCAAATGCGTTGTGCGTAAGTCGGTCATGGCATTCCTTTGTGGGACAACATTGTGGCAACATCATGTTGTCAGTTAGGTCATGGGGAGTTACCCAGGAATTGACCAAGACAATTTAACACGGCACAAGGGAAATTAAGGTGGCTAGTTCTTTGAGGCTATGGCGTCCAGACCACTGCATGACACTTTTCCTCATGGGATTGTCTGTCATGCTCAAGCCTGTATGCATTGTTCACACTGTGCTTCACTCCCCCCAACGTAGTCCGTAATTCTTCAATTCTACATTCATGCTGCTATCTTAATTAAATGTTAAATTAAAAGTCAGAGATGACATAACACACCATCCAGCTTCTCTTGTGTGACTGCCATGTTTTAATGGCCCCTCCCACGCATGTAAGGTATTACACAGGAGATGTGATGGAGGGGGAAGTGTGATTAGTGAGGTGGGAGGTTAGCAGTTAGCTTGGAAGCTAATTGGACCCTGAGGACCAGGGCTTGTGGAGGCTTGATCACATGCAGGACACCTGGACAGAAGATCAATGTCCTTTGACAATGAGGGGAACCATGAGTGCTGTGTGGTTTACTGAAAGTCACATGTTAGTGGTAGATGCTACGCTTTGGTGAATTTGTCCATTTTGGCTCAGTGGAATATATTGGTCCACATAGTGTGTGAGAGGGGCAGAGCTGTCCACTGATCACCATCTGGTGGTGAGCTGGTTTCGATTGTGGGGGAAGCTTCTGGACAGACCTGGAAAACCCAAGCGTGTAATGAGGGTGAACTGGGAACGTCTGGAGGAAGAGCCTGTCCGGAGAGATTTCAATTGCCACCTCCGGCGGAGCTTCTCAGGCATCCCTGTGGAGGTTGGGGACATCGAGCATGAGTGGACGGTGTTCAAAGCCTCCATTGCTGAAGCTGTGGCTGGGAGCTGTGGCCTGAGGGCCATAGGTACCTCAAGGGGCGGTAACCCTCGGACACTGTGGTGGACAGCGGTGGTCAGGGAAGCCGTCCGACTGAAGAAGGAGGCCTTCCGGGATATGTTAGCCCGGGAAACCTCAGAAGCAATTGCAGGGTATCGACTGGCCCGGAGGGCTGCGGCTTCGGCCGTGACCAAGGCAAAGCAGCGGGTGTGGGAGGAGTTCGGAGAAACCATGGACAAGGACTTTCGGTCGGCACCAAAGTGTTTCTGGAAGACCATCACCTCAGGAAGGGAAAGCGGGGGACCATCCAAGCTGCTGCCAAGCTCCTACAGCAAGGAGGGGACACTGCTGACCTCAACTGAGGAGGTTGTTGAGCATTGGAAGGAGCACTTTGAAGAACTCCTGAACCCGACTAATCCACCCTCTACGATCGAGGCAGAGCCGGAAGATGATGGGGGGTTGTCAATTTCCTTGGAGGAGGTCACTCAGGTAGTCAAACAACTCCACAGTGGCAAAGCCCCAGGGACTGATGAGATACGTCCAGAAATGCTGAAGGAGCTGGGTGTTGAGGGGATGTCTTGGTTGACACGCCTCTTTAACATTGCGTGGAAGTATGGGTCAGTGCCAAAGGAGTGACAGACTGGGGTGGTGGTCCCAATATTCAAAAAAGGGGACCAGAGGGTGTGTGCCAATTATAGTAGTGTTGTCACAATACCAATATTTGACCTGCGATACTATACCAGCCAAAGTATCACGATACCAAGTAGTATCACGATACCACAGCATTTAAATTTTTCTTTTATTTTTATGAACGTGCAATGTATTTACAGTAAATTACAGTACAGTGTAATCACTTTATATGAGTGGTGAATGAATAACATGCATTTAGCGCATTACATTGTAACTCTACAGGTACGATATTATGCATATTATGAATTATTAATATTAAATATTTAAAAAGCATATCCAACAACAACAACAGAATCAGCCATGTATACACACAAGTGTAGTATCACCAACCACCAGTAAAGGTCAGCGGAGGGCCACTGGGTTTTAGTCCATGGCAGTGACATCAACATGCTTTATCTAACTTTCACTTTCTTTTAAGTCAAAACCAGATCAAATGACCAAATGTGAAGAGGTGGATATCATTGGATTATCATTGGATTCGTCTCAGTCCACATAATCTAGCTCACATTATTTTAAGGAGTTTGGAGTTGGAATAAGAGGATGACAAATTTCATTCAACAGCTGTGCATGACGACAAGAGAGCGGGTAGGCTAACGTTACTTCATTAGCTAGCCAGCTGGCTAGCATTGGCTGGCTAGCTAGCAACAGCAGCACATGCTTTAGCTAAGAGGTTTATTCATTAATTTTTGTAATATTAGCTAATGGCAAGAACACTGCGAGTTATAACAAATAAAGTCATACTAACCTCATTAGCTCGTCTGTATTCCAGTGCAAGGTCTGGATGACGAGATTGTAGATGCTTTATTAAGTTTGATGTGTTGCCATCTTTTGCCTGTACGGCATTTCTGCATCGCCTGCACAACGGACGGCCATCATCTATAGCGTTTCCTTGTTTATATGGTTTAAAACCAAAATAGTTCCATATTAAACTTTTAGAGTTATGTTTCTTCAATAATGTTACATTTGATGGTACGGACTCAGAGCTAGAGAACGCTTCTGACTTTACGATAGCCTACTGAGAACAAGACTGGCTCGCGCCCAGGCATACAGATAACGTCAATAGCCTATGTATTGTGACTGCGGAGTTGCATGTGTGCGCGAGCCAACACATTGGGAGCTGCACAACGGTGTCGCGAGCCAGTCTTCTCATTAGCAGAAACCAGTGAATTTGGGAACAGAGGTAACATTGTCCCCCTGCCGTGTTCAACGGTAGTACCGTATTCCATGGTAGTACCATTGTATAGAGCTTATAGTATAGTTGGCACCGTGATGTTTTGGCACCGCGGTAGACCGTTGGTACCGGTATATCGTGCAACACTAAATTATAGAGGCATCACATTACTCAGCCTCCCAGGGAAAATGTACTCCAAGGTGCTGGAAAGGAGGGTCCGGCCGATAGTCGAACCTCAGATCGAAGAGGAACAATGCGGATTTCGTCCTGGTCGTGGAACCACTGACCAGCTCTTCACTCTCGCGAGGATCTTGGAGGGGGCTTGGGAGTTTGCCCAACCTGTCTACATGTGTTTTGTGGACTTGGAGAAGGGGGTGCCTACTTAGGGCCATCCAATCCCTGTACACCCAGAGCGAGAGCTGTGTCCGGGTCCTCGGCAGTAAGTCGTCTTCCTTTCCAGTGGGGGTTGGCCTCCGCCAGGGCTGCGCTTTGTCACCAATCCTGTTTGTGATTTTCATGGACAGGATATCGAGGCATAGCTGTGGGGAGGTGGGTTTGCACTTCGGTGAGCTGGGGATCGCGTTGCTGCTATTTGCCGATGATGTGATCCTGATGGCATCATCTGCCTGCGACCTCCAGCACTCTCTGGATAGGTTCGCAACTGAGTGTGAAGCGGCTGGGATGAGAATCAGCACTTCTAAATCTGAAGCCATGGTTCTCAGCAGGAAACCGGTGGCCTGTCCGCTCCGAGTAGTAAATGAGTGAAGGAGATCAAGTATCTGGGGGTCTTGTTCACGAGGGAACCATGGAGAGGGAGTTTGGCCGGAGAATCGGAGCAGCTGGTGGGGTTCTGCAGTCGCTTTACCGCACTGTTGTGACGAAAAGAGAGCTGAGCCAAAAGGCAAAGCTCTCGATCTACCAGTCTATCTTCGTCCCCACCCTCACCTATGGTCATGAAGGATGGGTCATGACCGAAAGAACGAGATCACGGATACAAGCGGCCGAAATGAGTTTTCTCAGGAGGGTGGCTGGGGTCTCCCTGAGAGATCGGGTGAGAAGTTCAGTCATCCGGGAGAGACTCGGAGTATAGCCGCTGCTCCTTTGCGTCGAAAGAAGCCAGTTGAGGTGGTTCGGGCATCTAGCGAGGATGGCTCCTGGGCGCCTCCCTAGGGAGGTGTTCCAGGCGTGTCTGGCTGGGAGGAGATAGACCAGGTAGACCCAGGACTAGGTGGCGGGACTACATCTCCTCACTGGCCTGTGAGCGGCTAAAGATTCCCCAGGCAGAGCTGGTTGATGCTGCTAGGGAAAGGGATGTCTGGGGCCCCCTGCTGCAGCTGCTGCCTCTGCGACCGACCCCGGATAAGCAGATGAAGATGGATGGATAGTCTGTTTTTAAAAGCTCTGAAATTAATTTCCTACCAATGTCTACACTGTTGCGACCGTTTTAGCTAAAGCAGCTCTTTGAATGCACATGCCATTAAAACCATGTATGTTCAGTCTCCATCTCTATAGTAGCGTATGCAGCCTAATATTGCTGCAGGTTAGTGACTCAAGGACATTAGCTGGAGGAAAAGCTGTCTGAATGATGCAAATGCAGCCATCCCTCATATGTATATTGATTTTGATTTGATTGTTTTTTATTTATTTTTAAGACAGGGACAAGGTACAGTAGACATTTACCCTATAGAATAGGGAGAGATGCACTGTACAAGGTTATAGCTAAAACAGCTAATTTCCACCCGCAGTCCCTGGTATGACTGGCCTTCAATACTCTAATGGTCTGAAGTCCAGAGCATGTGTGAATGCAGCTTGTGTTGTAATACCGCTGTCCGCCACTGGACTAACCACTCGGCCTTCTCATTTGAATACCAAATCTAGCCAGGGGTGTTGTTTGGTTTCATGTATTTGTGTAGTCTAATTTTGGAGGCCAGTTATTACATAATGTTTAGTTATAATACAGTACTATAGATCAGTTGGTTTTTTTCTAGACTGTCTTTGCCTTATTATTGTACATTTATAGAGTAAATTCCCTTACGTTAGGAAGGGGAATATTTATATATTTTAGCAATAGAGGAGGTTGTCTCTCTGGCAAACCTCACACTTCCCAGCACCATTCAGGCTGAGATACCCTTTCTCTGCTCTTTTGTTTCAATGCCAGTAAAAGCAAACATAGTTCAGCTACCTAGAGATATGCTCATCCATCACTGTGAGCAAGTAAGCTATTTAGATGCTAATATGTGACGGCGCACTAGACCGAATGAACAATAAGAGCAAATTAGTCAGCAAAAAGCTGTTTTGTTTGATTGGTGTCTGACGAGAGAGCAGCCAGGCTCGCAAGAATGTCTGCTTCTCCTCCTGGCTGTTTCCCTCCCTCCTTGCTGTCATTTGCTTTAAGACAAATTCAATTTGTGAAAAGGAGGGGAATATGTGCTTGTTGCTGGGCGTCTGGTTCTCTGTCCTGTCCCAGTCTGGTACTGTCCTGTCTGGTTCTGTCCTGTCCCTGTCTGGTGGTTCTGTCCCAGTCTGGTTCTGTCCTGTCCCTGTCTGGTTCTGTCCTGTCTCTGTCCAGTTCTGTACTGTCCCTGTCTGGTTCTGTCCTGTCCTGGTCTGGTTCTGTCCTGTCCCTGTCTGGTTCTGTCCCTGTCCGGTTCTGTCCTGTCCCAGTCTGGTTCTGTCCTGTCCCTGTCTGGTTCTGTCCTGTCTCTGTCTGGTTCTGTCCTGTCCCTGTCTGTTTCTGTCCCAGTCTGGTTCTGTCCTGTCCCAGTCTGGTTCTGTCCTGTCTCTGTCTGGTTCTGTCCTGTCTCTGTCTGGTTCTATCCTGTCTCTGTCTTGTTCTGTCCTGTCCCAGTCTGGTTCTGTCCTGTCCCTGTCTGGTTCTGTCCTGTACCGGTCCGGTTCTGTCCTGTCCCGGTCTCTCTGGGACGGGCCTTAAAGCCACAGTCAAGATTGTCAGGAATCTTAGTTCATGATTTACTGTAAATAAGTTTGACTCCAGAGGAACTGTCCAAGAGCAGAGCGAGGCTTTGATCCACACAAATTGCTGTTTTCTACATGGAAGTTC
Source organism: Borostomias antarcticus (assembly GCF_949987555.1). NCBI lineage: Eukaryota > Metazoa > Chordata > Actinopteri > Stomiiformes > Stomiidae > Borostomias > Borostomias antarcticus. The sequence continues at coordinate 32,625,576 of NC_140235.1, read as the reverse complement.
TATGCTCAACTATAGTATTTATTATTTTTTACAGGTACTGTAGGTCAACTAAAAACAATTTCTTATTTGCTCTAACGTGTGCAAAAAAGGGAAAAATACTATAGCCTTGGCTACTATGCAAAAATCACAAAATACAGAACATACACATATATATGAAAGGAACATAAGAGAAGGTTGTCAGGCCAGGGAGGTGTGGATAGAGCCTGAACCAGCAGGCCAGGGAGGTGTGGATAGAGCCTGAACCAGCAGGCCAGGGAGGTGTGGATAGAGCCTGAACCAGCAGGCCAGGGAGGTGTGGATAGAGCCTGAACCAGCAGGCCAGGGAGGTGTGGATAGAACCTGAACCAGCAGGCCAGGGAGGTGTGGATAGAGCCTGAACCAGCAGGCCAGGGAGGTGTGGATAGAGCCTGAACCAGCAGGCCAGGGAGGTGTGGATAGAGCCTGAACCAGCAGGCCAGGGAGGTGTGGATAGAGCCTGAACCAGCAGGCCAGGGAGGTGTGGATAGAGCCTGAACCAGCAGGCCAGGGAAGTGTGGATAGAGCCTGAACCAGCAGGCCAGGGAGGTGTGGATAGAGCCTGAACCAGCAGGCCAGAAAGGAGATCAGAAAAGCTGCTCTGAAAAGTTGAAGAACGGGTTTTCAGTCAACAACCCTGCATCAGTGTGGAGAGGCCTGCAAGACCTCATGAACTACAGGAGACACGGAGACCCCCCCCCCCCCCCCCCCGCTGAGGAAAACCTGTCAGGAAAAAGACCTGACTGACAACCTGACACATCCACACCCCTACCCCTCACCCACACCCCTCACCCCTCACCCACACCAGCCCCCATCGCTCATCTGACAATCCCCCCCTGATACTCAGGCTGATACTCTAGATGTGAAGAGGATGTGAGCCCGTTCTTTCAGAAACAGAGAAAAACAGAAAAGCGCCGGTCTCCCCTTCCTGTCTTAAAACCTGCGCTGATCAACTGGCTCTCGTCTTCAGTCAGATCCTCAGCAGATCCCCAGAGCTGTGAGAACTCCCCTCCTGCCTCAAACGCTCTGCCATCATCCCGGTCCCCAAGTAACCCTCCATCAGGACTGAATGACCACAGGCCTGTCGCTCTGACGCCTGTGGTCATGAACTCCTTTGAACGACTGGTGTTGGCGCCCCTGGATGATGTCACAGGACACCTCCCGGAACCCCTGCAGCGTGTGGACAGTGGATGACCCGGTCAACGTGGGACCGCACAACGTCCTGCAACACATCGACTGTCCGGGGACGTGAGGATCCTGTTGTCTTTACTTCAACACCATCATCCCAGAAATCCTCTCCTCCAAAATCTCCCAACTCACTGTATCCTCTGCCATCTGTCCATTGAGGGACAGCTTCCGGTCAGACAGGAAACGGCAGGTGAGGGGGAGAAGTCATTTCTGGTGTACAGACAGGCAGCACTGGTGCTGACCAGGGATGTGTCTACTCCCCCCTGCTCTTCTGCGTAAATACTGCACTCCAAACACCCAGATGTTCAGCTTGCAGACAACACTACCGCCATCGGACTCATCCTAAGATTTGATGGGGCAACATTTTCATGTTTCCAGCAGACCCTGACAAAACAGCCCATTCTCTCCTCCATCAGTACACGTTGATAATGTCTGTATGAACACAGCAGCAGGTGATGATTACACTCTGATTGGGCAGAAATGTGCGATCTCCTCCTTAGGTCCAATAGGAAAAGTAATTCCCTTTCCACTGGGTCAGTAGCAGATAACACATTGATCTTTGAAGCCCCCTTTGTGTGTACACAACACCACACACACACACACACACACACACACACACACACACACACATGCATTCAAGAACACACACATGCATCTGTGAATTGTCCCATCACATTTCATGAGGCAGATGGTGGTCTCTACTTCTTAACAGCGAACAGTCAATGTTTACAGCCACTCTGGGAGCTACGCAGCCTGCCATTCCCTAAATCTGAACCACGGTCTACAGGATACCGTATCACCCAGACAGTCACAACATTGCCTCTTGACCTTGAAAACCGCCTCAGAAAAGCATGCGCACGTGAGCACAGTGTCACGCAGATCGGGACAGACCGGTTTCTCGTCGTTTTTCCATATCTGGCGTCTTAAGTTGGTGGCTCTGTAGAGTTTAGCCGTCACAGTAGCATCCATGCTAATCCCACCTGGGCTATGCAGTCATGCTGGCTAGGCTAGGCTAGGCTAATCCAGCCCCTAGCTGCTCACT
>NC_140235.1:32600831-32618331 GCF_949987555.1 Borostomias antarcticus | reverse complement strand
TTCCGCATGATGTCGGCGGCCCAGTACTACCCCAAGCTGCTGAGCATCATGGGTAACGTGCTGCGCTTCCTGCCGGCGTTCGTGCGGATGAAGGAGCTGGTGGAGGAGGGCTTCGTGGGGGAGCTGCTGGTGTGCGAGGCGCAGGTGCACAGCGGAAGCCTCCTGGGGAAGAAGTACAACTGGAGCTGCGACGACCTGATGGGTGGAGGAGGACTCCACTCGGTGGGGAGCTACATCATCGACCTGCTGACCTTCCTGACCGGCCAGCGCGCCGCCAAGGTGCACGGCTTCCTCAAGACCTTCGTCAAACAGACGGACCACATCCGGGGCATCCGCCAGATCACCAGCGACGACTTCTGCACCTTCCAGATGGTCCTGGAGGGCGGAGCCTGCTGCACCGTCACGCTCAACTTCAACGTGCCCGGGGACTTCCGCCAGGAGGTGGTGGTGGTCGGCACCGTCGGCCGGCTGACCGTCAGCGGGACGGACTTGTACGGTCAGAAGAACAGTGGGGGCAACGCCGGCGGGGGGCCAGAGCTGCTTCTCAAGGACAGCACGCCGTTAGAGAAGGCGTCTCTGCCGGAGAAGGCCTTCAGCGACATCCCTGCCCCGTACCTGACCGGAACCATCCGCATGATGCAGGCGGTCCGGCAGGCGTTCCAGGAACAGGACGACCGGCGCACCTGGGACGCACGACCGCTCACCATGGCCGCCACCTTCGAGGACTGCCTTTACGCGCTGTGCGTGGTGGACGCCATCAAGAAGTCCAACCAGTGCGGAGAGTGGCAGAACATCGCGGTCATGACGGAGGAGCCGGAGGTCAGCCCCGCCTACCTGATCAGCGAGGCCATGCGGCGGAGCAGGATGTCGTTGTACTGCTAGCGCCGTGACCCCCGGGTGACCCCCGCCAGACGGACGCTTCAGCGACGGAGACCTCTGGGGGGGGGGGGTAGGTGGTCATCACAGGACCAACGACTTGGCAAGAGCTGCTTTTGCCGACAGGTGACGACATCGCTGCAGGGGGTGGAGCTTATCGGTCTGCTGATTTGCTGTTTGCTGGCTGGCTAGCTGACCAATAGGGATCATGGATAGCACCCAGCACGCCGCTTGAAGGAGATGCGAACAGTGACTGAACGTCTCCCTGTCCGCTAGTGCGCTTGACCTGGTCAGGATCAGGGGGGGTCACCCTCACACGGTGGGCCAGGGGGAGGATGAGGGGGGGTCTTCAAATGAAGCTGTTGCTACTGGTTTGATTCTATGCTTGGGAAAATATTGTGATTCTACATTTTTGTCTGGAAAAAGTGAATGTTTAAATGCAGCGCACTCAGATGCTCTGCTCCCTGCTTCTATATGCTGTACGTTTGCTATGTGTGTGTGTGTGTGTGTGTGTGTGTGTGTGTGTGTGTGTGTGTGTGTGTGTGTGTGTGTGTGTGTCTGGAACCAGAGATCCAAACAGTGGAAGAAAAAAAATCAATAGTTTGGCTAGTAGGGCTTTTAGAGGGCCCCCCCCCCCCGGTTAAGAGTGCAATAAACCCTCCCTCAAGCTCCCAGGGGAATTACTGTACATCATCCTGCCTGAGTCAAGGGAACGACCTGTACTGTCTGCCTTCTGTCTACCAGAGGTTAACGTGTAGTACTACCCTACGTCCATATGCAATTAGACCAGGCTGCGTCTCCATACCCTGCACCCTAGCTTGCTACGGACGCACGGCTAACACCCCCCCTCGTTCTGCTAGCGCACCACAGTGAGACAGCGCGGACGCCTCGTCTGTAGACGCTGATGTAATCCCATCCTATGCTGTGAGTGAGAGCTTAGCTTTTTCTATCCTTATATTTTCAATCTAGAGAGTGTGTAATTCTCCGGGCGCCACGTTGGGGTTTGCGTGCTGTAAAGCTCCTTAGACAGCTGTGACGGACGCAGGATGTGGAGCAGAGTGGTCAGTCATGGCGTCCGCAGGGGGGCGGTGCCGTGGACAGAGCAACCAGAACGCATGGAGCTCTTGTTCCTAAGATCCAAACCCAGGTGGAGCTCCATGCTTGTCTGTGGCCTCAGAGCTGACAGGGAGAGACTCCGCCCCGTCTAGAAGACGCCCTGCCCCCTCTCCATACTTGATGTGGATTGGTTCAGTATTGCGATTGTAGTCTTGAGCCAGAGGGTGAGAATGAGAACACTTCCTTCCTGTGAACCTGGGGCTGAGGCCGAGGCTGCGTTCCGAATCGCCTACTACCCTACTATATAGTATGCCAAAACAGAATGTAGTATGTCCCAATACATAGTATGCCACATGCAGTATGGCAAAAATACCAGGATGACCTACTACATCCGGTCGTATTTTGCAGTATGCACGCCAGCAGGCTTTTCTGGCTATTCTGACCCACAATCCTTTGCGCAGCGGTAATGTGCGTCACATGCGCGAGTTGACAGCTGTAGACGAATGTCGCGTTATGGACAGCGACGGATGTGGGCAAATTTCAAGGCGCAATGTTATGACAAGGTAGTATGTCCCAATTGGATGCCTACTGCTTGCAAAGTACGTACTTTCTAAGGGCAGCTGTAGTAGGTACTGGTAGTAAGAAGTAGAAGTATGCGATTCGGAACGCAGCCCGAGTCATGAACCCTGTCAGGAAGGAAACAGGGTGGATTATGGGATTTTTTTGACCAGGCTGTTGATCAATCCTAAAGACCACAGGCTCATGGGAATACCAAATCACCATGCTTGATTTGAATCAAACCATTCATAGTAAAATAACATTAAAAAGCAGTGACTTGACCTCTTTGTGAGAATGAGTGGATTTCACACCATTAGTCATAGCAATGCAGAAGGGACTCACAGAGCACAGTAGCACACACTGGCCTACAAGACAAAAGAGTGATTTTTTATTTTGAACTCGTATCCTTGTTTCTTCACTAGTGAATGCGTGGTCTCAAGTTCTCACATGGCTGAAGCAGCAGCTGCATTAGTCGTGTGAGTATATTACCATATGGGTTTAGTCCAGGTGTAAATGCACTGTGTTCTATTTGTTATCAAGCTACCTGTGAAGAGTAAGGAACTGGATTTTGATACAAAAAAAACTATCAATATAAAAGTATTTATTTTCTTCTTTTCTTTTCGACTGATTGTATTTGATTTTGATACGGAGTGACATGCTTTAACAGGAAAGGCTTGGCGCATTTGGCCCAAGTGTCTCAGAGAAGGTTGCATACTACGGATTCAAGGTGTTCCACAGCTGGTTTGAGACTAGATATTTATCCATTTCTATTAATTAAGGAGCGAAAAATGAAATGTGTCAAAAGGCAATTTCTTGTTCCTGAAGTGTTTTTATAATCAAGTATTTCAGTCACCAGTCCATCAACCTCATTCTCAGTTTCCATGTAACACTGATATGATCTTGACATGTAACACTGATATGATCTAGACATGTAACACTGGTATGATATAGACATGTAACACTGATATGACCTAGACATGTAACACTGGTATGATCTAGACATGTAACACTGGTATGATCTAGACATGTAACACTGGTATGATCTAGACATGTAACACTGATATGATCTAGACATGTAACACTGGTATGATCTAGACATGTAACACTGGTATGATCTAGACATGTAACACTGATATGATATAGACATGTAACACTGGTTTGACATGCACTGACAATGCTGAAAAAAAGCTTAAGTGTTGTTTAAGCTGTGGTTTTATCAACAAGGCCAGCTCCTCTGCTGCCCAGTTATTAAGTCCGGCAAACACAATCTCACTTGCAGATTGCGAATAAATGTTGTGCCCAAGAGTAGGCCTGCCTACTGTAGATAGATAGAAACCAGATAAGATATCTCACTCACTAAAGAGTATTGCGTCTGTGTGAGGTCTGTGTCATAACAGCTTATCAAAACTGTAGACTTTCCTCTGACCACCAAGGATTCTGGTACCATAAACATGACTAATCTGATGAGCAAAACCTGGAAAACCTTGAACTGACACTCCCTGTCCAGAACGGTATTGAGCCTTTGGTCATACTGTACCTGGACCTGTAGCTCTTATGTTGAGGCTTCCCTGATCTGTCATGGTCTAGCGCCTAAGCTAGCGATGGAGGCCTTCTAAAGTCATTCTAAAGACAGAGGAGAGTTACATTGAAAGATGTGTATTAGGGTGTAATATTTTACCATCATAACTCTCTATCCAACCTTCTCATCAGAGTCCAGACTGTCATTCTATGGGCTTGTTCCCACCAGTCATGCTCTGGGATTCCTACCATATTACTGCCCAGTCAGGGTTCCACAGCATGTAGGCGGCTCTCCCAGCCAAGTCCACTCATTTACATTTCCCCTAAACCATAATAAAGGACACCTTTCCTGTGACCGTTTATATTTGGGCTGTCATAGTTAAATGGAGCTCTTCTTTTAGGGCCACTTCCATAGAGACCCACCTAAACAGCCCAAGAGACTCCCTCTCTCTCTCTCTCCCTCTGTCTCTCCCTCTCTCTCTCCCTCTCTCTCTCCCTCTCTGTCTCTCTCTCTCTCCCTCCCTCTCTCTCTCTCTGTCTCTCTCTCTCCCTCTCACTCTCTCTCTGTCTCTCTCTCTCTCTCTCTGTCTCTCTCTCTCTCCCTCTCTCTCTCACTGTCTCTCTCTCTCTCTCTCTCTCTCTCTCTCTCTGCCGGCTGTTAAACCTCAACTGCAGTAGGATTCGTCACATAAAGGCCCTCTTTATTTCTATTTTTATAAGGCTTACAGAAATAGTTTTCACAATAATGAATTGAATGCATCCTATTGTTTCTATAGGATCACACACTAGACTCAGCACAGGCGCACCCGACCGCACATAACATTCAGTACCCGTCTGAGACAGCGTCACATGTGCTTAGAAATGATTTGAATGACATCCTAGTTGTGCTTATAATGGAGTCAACTCTATTTCCAGTTATACCTAGTTTAAAGTGGAACTGCTGCTGTGTGTAAGCGACACATGTGCTCTCTGTGAGTGGGCTGTGAGAGACTTATTTATGGTGCATCTTGGGAAGGTTTCAAACACTTGGGCCGATGGGACAGTCCACTAAATCTGGATTGGGTATTTTTGGAGGGTTTGCTGAATATTTAATAATGAGTGAAATTATAAATGAGCTGGTACAGAGATTTCCATGATTTGGAAGAGTACAGTATCCATTTATACATGTGATATCAGTTTACTAATGTCCAAAATATAAACCTTTTATAAAGGGGATATTCCAGGTCAGATATGAAACAGGTTTTACTTGGTTATAAAATGGATGTGAATGAACTTCTGTATTACCGTGAAACAGTAAGACCTGGAAGACTACTGTAACCATCCACCTAGAAACATGTAAAATACTCAACCTAAAGGTATTATTACCCTTTAAATACACTGTAGGTGCGTTTCTACTGAACACCAATTGTCTGAGTAAGTGTCTGTGGTATGATTTTAAAAAAATAGCAATTAATGTTGCCGATAACTATTTGTCAGCGCTAAGCTTGCTCGTGGTCGTCTAGACAACCGCTTCACAGAAAAGAGGAAAAAAAAGAATGAAAAGAATATAAACAGAAGAAAAGTTGAAACCATGAGGAGACAATGTTACAGTTCTAGACGCTTCAAACGCTTTGTCTGCTTATTAAATGTTAATATGAAAATCTGTCTGCGCCAGCATTTACACACTCCCAACGAGGGGGGGGGGGGGGGTGGGGGGGGACTGGAGGTGCTTCTTGTGCCTCACAGACCATCACCTAGCAACCAACACCACGGAGCCAAACCTCTGGGAGTTTTCCTTCCACTCACGCTTTCTCTCACTCTCTCTTGCTCTTCTTTCAATGTGGATGATGATGATAATAATAATAATAATAACAATCATCATAATCATAATAGTAATATAGAGGCCAGTTAAACAAACAACTGTAGCCCTAACAGCTACCCTTTACCCTTCTCTCTGCTAGATCGAACGTTAGTCTCTTGGTTTCCACGACTTGCCATTGTTAAAGCCAATCAGATCCCCTCAACCCTCAGGTGACCCTTAACCCCTGTGGCTCCGCCCTCTGGCAGAAGGTCAGAGCTGGTGATCATGGTCACTACACACACACACACACACACACACACACTTTGGTCAGAAGCTCCCTCATCAGGTTTGTAAATGCTGGTGATTGCTTTTGTTGAAATGCTGTACTGCTCAATCTCTCTTCTGAAGGAAATGTCCCTTTTGATGCTGTATTGACCTGTGACTATATTTATTGTACTGTATGTATATTGTGGACGCATGGACATTTGTACATATTTTAAACCAACAGGAACATATTTATCAGTCTTAAACTAGAGAATGTACTGTAGGAATATATTTATATCTATATTTTCTATATCAGGACATGACAGCTGTGGTTTAGAAGTTGAGTGAACTGGGGTGGTGTCACAGAAATAGCTGTCCTCTTTTCTCTGTTTGCTGTAAATGCCAAGGCATGATCATGTACGTCTGTGAATAGAGTCCCCTTGTTTACTGGGCTCTGAACCTGTGTTCCGCTGTCTGATCTCCCTGCTCCAGAGCTCTGCACCGTGCTACTGTGTGTGTGTGTGAGTGTGTAAGTGTGTGTGTGTGTGTGTGTGTGTATGTGAGTGTGTGTGTGTGTGTGTGTGTGTGTGTTTGTGTATGTGAGTGTGTGTGTGTGTGTATGTGTGAGAGTGTGTGTGTGTGAGAGAGAGAGAGAGAGAGAGAGAGAGAGAGAGAGTGTGTGTGTGTGTGTGTGTGTGTGTGCGCGCGCATGTGTGTGTGCGTGAGAAAGTGTGTGTGGGTGCGCGAGTGTGTGTGAGAGTGTGTGTGTGCGTGCGTGTATGTGAGAGTGTGTGTGGTGGTTTACGGCTTCAGCACTTGTCCAATGCTGCAGTTTATATGGAAATAAAATGTATACTTAAGTGTGTTTCCTGCTTTCCTTTCTCTAGGTAGCATAACAGGTCAGAACAGTTAACGCCCCTCTCTATAGTGATGGGGTTTGCTGCCACCCACTGGTTGAACTGAAAACTGCAGTTTCTGTCTCCAGTCGCACCTTGTCTAACTGGAAAGATCCAGAAGTGTTATTAAAAAGAGCTACCTCAAGTCAGCTCTGGAAGAGGGCACAGGAAATGAAACACCCCATCACACAGACACACACCCAGACACACACACCTCACAGACACACAGCCAGACACACACATCACACAGACACACACACCTCACAGACACACAGCCAGACACACACATCACACAGACACACACCCAGACACACACCTCACAGACACACACCCAGACACACACACCTCACAGACACACAGCCAGACACACACATCACCCAGACACACACCCAGACACACACACCTCACAGACACAGCCAGACACACACATCACACAGACACACACCCAGACACACACCTCACAGACACATACCCAGACACACACACCTCACAGACACACACCCAGACACACACACCTCACAGACACATACCTAGACACACACACCTCACAGACACACAGCCAGACACACACATCACACAGACACACACCCAGACACACACACCTCACAGACACATACCCAGACACACACACCTCACAGACACACAGCCAGACACACACATCACACAGACACACACCTCACAGACACATACCCAGACACACACACCTCACAGACACACAGCCAGACACACACATCACACAGGCACACACCCAGACACACACATCACACAGACACACACATCACACAGACACACACCCAGACACACACATCACACAGACACACACATCACACAGACACACACATCACACAGACACACACATCACACAGACACACACCCAGACACACACATCACACAGACACACACCCAGACACACACATCACACAGACACACACCCAGACACACACATCACACAGACACACACCCAGACACACACATCTTTCCTCTCTCAGGAAGAGGGTTTTAAAGCTCTATCATTGTGAACAGAGCACAAACCCACAGGGGAATGAACATGTGGATTAAGACCTCAGCACCTGAACAGCTTAAGCATTAAATATTCCAACACTCAGAGAAACGCATTGATGTCCACAGGACACTTCTTCCTCATGTGGTCTGTGATGATATCTGCATTGTATTCAGACGTTGTACATTTATGTGGCATATGTTCCATAATGCAATGTTAGAATGGCAAAAACATTCAATAAATATGATCTATTCGCCTTATTCACCTCAGCTGCCATATTGGTCAGTCTGACGTAATTAGGGGTGCGGATGCAGAAGTTCCCGTTGACTTCAATGTTAAAAGTTCACTGTAAAAACACCACTTCAAGAACCAAAATAGTCAAAATAACAGGCTGAATACACTATCAGGGTTACAAACTCATCATTACCAGACTGATTGTTTTTCACTGCAGTTGTTTTCGCATTTGGAAATACATGGGAGTGAATGCAGCTGACGGCTAACTATGGTTCATTCACCTCCATGTTCCAAACGCGAAAACAACGACAGTGAAAAACAGTCTGTTAATGATGAGTTTGTAACCCCGATAGTGTATTCAGCCTGTTATTTTGACTATTTTGGTTCTTGAAGTGGTGTTTTTACAGTGAACTTTTAACATTGAAGTCAACGGGCACTTCCACATCCGCACCCCAGACTGACCAATATGGCTGCCAGGTGAATAAGGCGAATTAACCTGTAAAAATGACTCCACGTCGATCTGACACAAACAGCAACAACCAGTTTGATTTCCTGAAACTCAATGGATCCATTTTTTTTTCACAGGAAGTGAAAGTTGGCAGAGCCCCTCTTCAGGAAGGGGTTGCCATGGAGAAGGGCAGCTTCAGGTACTGGTACCACTGCTTGAGTTGCCGCGGCAACAGCAGCAGGACGTTCTCTGTGAGAAAGAGCAGAGCTTCCTGAACAGCTGGGCGGAGAAGCTCATTGGCCTGTTGAAAGACGACCAGCAGACAGAACTTCTCCTTCAGAGAGACAGAAACAGGTCAAGAATGTCAGTCCTCTCTCCAATACTAAGTCCTCTCTCCAATACTAAGTCCTCTCTCCAATACTAAGTCCTCTCTCCAATACTAAGCAACTTTTTTTTTTAAAAGGCACAATGCACGTATGTAGGTCTGATTTAAGTGGGTAGTGATTAGGCCAACCTTAGAATATGGCACCTTCTTGTTTGAGAAGTTATGGAACTGGGAGATCTTCTCTAAGATGCTGTTGTACTTGGAAACGTTGTCACCGGCTAGTTCTGTGGCCTCGTTCTCCAACATTGCAGACCTGTCGAGACGCGGCGCAGGCTAGTTGTGAAAGGGGGTCAGAGGGGTCATAGAACAGTCATGTGAGGGTCAGCGTGTCTCTGTTGTGTGTGTTGGCGTGTCTCTGTCGTGTGTGGGGGTGTGTCTCTGTCGTGTGTGGGCGTCTCTGTCATGTGTGTGTGGGCGTGTCTCTGTCGTGTGTGGGCGTGTCTCTGTCATGTGTGTGTGGGCGTGTCTCTGTCGTGTGTGGGCGTGTCTCTGTCATGTGTGGGCGTGTCTCTGTCGTGTGTGGGCGTGTCTAATGCTGAGAGAGTTTACCAGAAGGCCGTGGTCGACTTGGGCTCCTTGCTGTCAGCCTTCAGAGCGGAGAGGAGGGAGGACAAGCCTACGTCACTTCTGGTCACCATGAAAGCATTGAAGAGAGTTCTCATTCTCTCCTCACGGCTCCTGGACAAGGACAATGGCACAAACACTCGTACGCTCGCAATATTTGGTCGATGTTTCATTGACTTGTCAACAAACATCAACATGAATTAGATGCCAACCATGCCCTAGAACTGTTGTTATTCATTTAGTTCATTTGATCTACAAATACAAAAAAACAAGACTGTAATAGCTTCTTTGAAAACAATGAGCATTGAGTATTGAAGTCTATCTGAATTGAGCATAATCTCAACATTTCACTGTAACTGCACACGTACGCGTGACAAATAAAGACATCTTGATCTTGAAATCTGATTATAATATTATATTTTCACAGTTTGTGTTGGTTTACTTGTGCTTCTCAAACATCCATGACTCTATCTGCATGTTCATGGTTCTGTTCAGGAAGTGAGCGGTGGCGCGGTCCAGGAGGCTGGCCCGGTTGGTTCTGGGTCTGGGGAGAGACGGGGACCACCGCTCCTTCACATGAGGTACTGTCTTGCTGGGCCTCAAACATAAACCATGGAGCCCAGGATTATATTAAGATGGCCGTTCTCATCTCATGAAGGAGTTAGTATTCTAAATCAATAAGACTATCATAGAGAAATCAATAGGCTGCTTGCTTGAACTCACTTCTGTGTCTTCTCAAGGGAGGCTTTGGAAAATGTTGTAATGGAAGGAGTGAGAGAGAGAGAGAGCACAAAATAAACACACTGTCCAGTGCAATGTATTAAAACAACAGCTTAAATGTTTGCCGTTTGCCATTCCTTAAACAGACTCTGTAGCCAATTCTAGTTGTTTGTCCTGTTTTTTATTAGCACTGGAAACAACTGAACACATTCTGGCCCAGTGAGGTGATGTTCTGAGTGGGAATACAGCATTTTACAATCTCTCAGGAATGTGTTGAGTGGCAGGATCCAAACCTACAACCCGCCATGACACCAGAGGGGTGTTCAGCAGAGTCATGACACCAGAGGGGTGTTCAGCACAGTCATGACACCAGAGGGGTGTTCAGCACAGTCATGACACCAGAGGGGTGTTCAGCACAGAGTCATGACTCCAGAGGGGTGTTGAGCAGAGTCATGACTCAGCCCGTTAGCTGCATGTCACTGTACTTCAAGGACTTCAATGAATGACAAAATGAAGTGACACTAAGCCAGGATAGCTGTGCCTGTTTAGTGGGAACATGGAATAGAGTATCTTAAGTGTGTGTGTGTGTGTGTGTGTGTGTGTGTGTGTGTGTGTGTGTGTGTGTGTGTGTGTGTGTGTGTGTGTGTGTGTGTGTGTGTGTGTGTGTGTGTGTGTGTGAGTGTGCATGTGTATGAGGGGTGGAAAGTGCCACTTATTTGCTAACTGAGCAGACACACGTGACGAGCGTCTCCACGTGACCACGTGTGCTATTCGCTAACGTAGCTAACCCAGCAAACGCTCGTCAGGGCCGGGGGTACTTGAGCACGTGTGCTATTCGCGTACGTAGCTAACGTCGCTACTTGAGCACGTGTGCTATTCGCTAACGTAGCTAACGTCGCTACGTGAGCACTTGTGCTATTCCCTAAAGTAGCTGAGTAAACACGTAGTCGCCGTTAGTCAACGTGGCTATTAGGACTCTGGTCACCATAGGTAGGTAACCTGCTAGTTTTCTTCTTAGCTTCCATACAGCTGATGTTATCATTTCTGCTTTTAAAATGTTTTATTTTGAAAACAATGGCAGGTCATTTATTTATATGATAAATTATTCAATTTAGCCTAGTAAAATTAATAACCAGGCTATTGAAATCCAATTTGTCAGGCTCTATTAGTACGGTACTATATGTGGATTAAATAGTGTCCGGAGACCTTAACGCATAAATGCTATGTTTTCCGGTTAGAAAGACAGAAGGGGAGAGTCTACCCACAATGGCCTGCTGTATAAATCATGGACCTACCAATGACTAATCATAACCTGACTGCCATTCTTTGTTCAGAGTTGTTCTTGTAGGCTAGTGTCTACTGGAACTCGGTTACCTCGCGGGTGGCGTCATTCTCCACCACTATACCTCCCACCTCACGACTTCAAACATAAGCATCATAAGCCTATTGTCAGGGCAGGCTAATTGACTTCCCATTCCAGTCGCCTATACAGTGATGAGCGACACTTTGTAACAAACCAATCCAGCGCAATTAGGCACAGTAGCGATCCAACACAATGGACTGATGCCTACATGCAGTGGCGCTGTGGCGGGGATTTGTATCCAACTTTGGGGGGGGGGCATTTAGGCTACATTGAAATTTTGCAAGAGTATGTTTTTGAGAGGACATCTTCTTACGCGGCTGTATGGTCATTTGAATGCCACTACCCCAATCTAAATATTGAGGGGGGGACAATTTTAATGATCTCAAATATTGCGGGGGACATGTTCCCCCTGACCCCCCCAGGATCCCCGCCCCTGCCTACATAGCGAGTAGTACTAGTGAACGGGCAAGAACGGTGTTTCAACCAGTCTTTATCCGACATGAAAAGAAAAAATACATTTGTCTCTGAAATAAAATCTTAACTTCACCTTTTCCAAAAGACCCTTATATCAATGATAAAATATAGGTTAAAATGCAAATACCCAAAGTTAGCTATTGTGTGTGGATAGGCTACTGCAGGGTGACGAGACGTCCCGGTTTGTCTGGGATTGTTGTGGTATCAAGGGTGCTCGGTCTCCCGACAAAATTAAAACACTTCAATGTCCCGGTTTTCAACCTTCCATACCTACTTGTCCCACTAACCTACTGAGAGCATGACTCCAGACCCTGAATCAGAAATTTTGTAAATCTAGTCATCTATTGAGTCAAGAAAAGCTTACGCACCCAGCATATTCCAACATAACATTTAATATGATAAGAGTTAGGCTATAGAAATCAGACTGTCGGGCTGATTGTTGTAATGAAACTGGTAAAACTAAGATGCCTGGATAAAGAAATAGTGAAGTAGCGACATTGACGTTAGCTACGTTCGCAATACCACTCGTGGACAAGTAGCGACGTTAGCTACGTTCGCAATACCACTCGTGGACAAGTAGCGACGTTGGCTACGTTCGCAATACCATGCGTGGGCAAGTAGCGACGTTGGCTACGTTCGCAATACCACGCGTGGGCAAGTAGCGACGTTCGTCAGGTTTGTCTTTTCAGTTAGCAAATTCACACGGGCCATAATTACGTGAGCTAACGTGAGCCACGCGAATGCCGCGACCAATGCACACAATAGTGAGTCACGTCATTCCTCCTATCAAATACAATCCATATGCAGCTCAGTTCGCTCCGTGCGGTAAGAAATGGCACATTTCACCATCCATAGTGTGTTTGTGTGAGTGAGTGAGTGTATGTGCGTGTGTGTGTGTGCGTTCGTGCGTGCATGCGTACGTGTGTGTGTGTGTGTGTGTGCACTCCAGACTGACTGTTCTCCTCCAGCGGGAGTAGCAGCCATGGGGGCGTGTCTCCTCCATCCCCCTCCCCCTCTCTCTGGCCTGACCTCCTCCTGAGGGCTGTGGATCTGGGTTATACAATAACACATTATATGTTTCTACATCTCTCTCTCTCTCTCTCACACACACACACACACACACACATACACACACACACACACACACACACACACACACACTCACGCATGCACGCACACACACTCATACACACACACTCACACACACATTCACACGCACACACGCACACTCACACACACACACACACACACACACACACACACACAGACATCTAAGAGATTTATATATGGATAGTATAATAACAAGGGTCTATGAACACGCACGCATGCATGCACACGCACACACACGCTCAAACAAAGTCAGTATCATTTTACCCTGTCCCTCGAACTCTGTGAATCAAAAGAAAAACCCATAATGACTTAGTTACAACAAACCACAAAACTGAGCTCAATAGACACAGAACATGTTGTGGATGATTTAGGGTAGGGTTGGAATGTGTTTCAGCTGCTCCGAGCATATTGCTTGTATTTTAGGTTGGTGGTGTGATGGTGGAGAGTGTTGTCACCGGTGGGGTCCTGCTGGCTGAGGAAGGCGTCCCAGGGGTCAGGCGCGACGCTGGGACGGTCCTCAGGGGCCAGGGAGCCCCGGCGTCTGGTCACCCTCACCGGAGGATTGTAGTAGCTGAGGGACAGGGCCGCACAAAGGGTTAAACCCAACGCCACCATATCGCCCCGCTGAGCTAACAATATTAACTTAAATACGGGAGGTGCATTTGATTCGACGACGCTTCCGTGCCGACCTGCGTGACTGTTTGAGGATGTTGGTCTGCTCTGTGTCTTTCATGATGATGTTCACATAGCTGCTGTTGAGAGGGACCTAGAAAGCAGGCTGTTAGATCATCTTCATGACTAAAACCCTGTTCAAATAAGCCCTTCAATTGTATCCTTCCTTTCTCATATGCATTGACAAATCACAGATCTGATTCAGGCATGACTTAAAAAGTACCAGCTGCTGTATATCGGAGCGCCGGCTTTCATCTATCTAATCATGTGAGATTAGATATTACCTCAAGGAAGGAAGGATGCCTTTTGTAGACTATTAATACCAGGCCACTGCATTTGTCACAGCCTAGCCAGGGTAATGTCATGGACCTGAGCCGTACCAGAGTTGTGAGGTCTCTGTTCCTCATGTGGGAGATCCCACACAGCATCATGTAGATGCACTGGAGCTTTTCTGACAGATGTTCCTGCTTCCTGTTCAGGAAACCCCAAGAGGGAAGAAGAGCAAAGATAACCAATCACAGAACCACGGAGCCAAGTCCTTGATCAGGTGATACTGCACAGTCTCACAGAGAGAGAGGGGGGGAGAGAGAGAGAGAGAGAGGGGGGGGGGGGGGAGAGAGAGAGAGACTGTTCAAATCCCGGCCCCTCCTGTCCACATGCCAAAGTGTCCTTGGGCAAGACACTGAACCCCAAACTGCTCCCAATGAGCAGGCTGGCACCTTGCATGGCAGCTGCCGCCATTGGTGTGTGAATGTGTGTGTGAATGGGTGAATGAGAGGCCATTGTAAAGTGCTTTGGATAAAAGCGCTATATAAGTGCAGTCCATTTACCATTTAAGTGTTGTAATACGCTGGTCTTCAGGGTAGGCTGGTTATCAAGATGGTGACTAAAGGGGAGTGAAGGCTCACCGAATGTGACTCTGTCAGACTGTGGTCTTGGAAGCATCACTTTCTTGGGTAGCGCTGAGCGCTTATCCTATTGGATGAGAGGAGACAGAAGACTGAGTTACAGTGTGACCCACTGGACCCGGATACAAACCAAAGACTTGAAAAGCAAACAAGTATACAGCCTACTGTGTGTGTGTCTCTGTGTGTGTGTCTGTGTGTGTGTGCGTGTGTGCGTTTGTGCGTGTGTGTGTGTGTGTGTGTGTGTGTGAGTGTGTTCTGCGTTTCTCCAGCCTAGCCTGCAGTAGTACCTGTGTGTGTGTGAGTGTGTTCAGCGTTTCTCCAGCCTAGCCTGCAGTAGTACCTGTGTGTGTGTGTGTGTGTGTGTGTGTGTGTGTGTGTGTGTGTGTGTGTGTGTGTGTGTGTGTGTGTGTGTGTGTGTGTGTGTGTGTGCGTGCGTGCGTGTGTGTGTGTGTGTGTGTGAGTGAGTGAGTGTGGTCAGCGTTTCTCCAGCCTAGCCTGCAGTAGTACCTGTGTGTGTGTGTGTGTGTGTGTGTGTGTGTGTGTGTGTTCAGCGTTTCTCCAGCCTAGCCTGCAGTAGTACCTGTGTGTGTGTGTGTGTGTGTGTGTGTGTGTGTGTGTGTGTGTGTGTGTGTGTGTGCGCGTGTGCGTGTGTGTGTGTGTGAGTGTGTTCAGCGTTTCTCCAGCCTAGCCTGCAGTAGTACCTGGTCCGGGTCCCTGAGACAGAGGACCAGAGGGCGTCCGGTGTGGACAGCCTGTCTGACGGAGGACATCTCCTGGAGGTACTGCTTCAGCTGCAGGAAGCCATGCCCAGCCCGGGGGTCCGCTGGCGGGCCTGGGGGCTCCACGCTCTCCTCCTGGAGAGGGAGGACATGTCTCTCCCCAGGGGTGATGGGAGGGGAGATGGGATGCGTCTGTATGGTGTGTCATAAGTGTATAGATGTGGGGTATAGTCATAAGTGTATAGATGTGGGGAATAGTCATAAGTGTATAGATGTGGGGTATAGTCATAAGTGTATAAATGTGGGGTATAGTCATAAGTGTATAGATGTGGGGTATAGTCATAAGTGTATAAATGTGGGGTATAGTCATAAGTGTATAGATGTGGGGTATAGTCATAAGTGTATAGATGTGGGGTATAGTCATAAGTGTATAAATGTGGGGTATAGTCATAAGTGTATAGATGTGGGGTATAGTCATAAGTGTATAAATGTGGGGTATAGTCATAAATATATAAATGTGGGGTATAGTCATAAGTATATAGATGTGGGGTATAGTCATAAGTGTATAAATGTGGGGTATAGTCATAAGTGTATAAATGTATAGTTGTGTATATTGTATTGTGTTCATGTGAGGCTATGTATAGTCGTGGAAACACATTTCCTGTAAAGGACAATAGTGTATTCTTTCTATCTTATGTCAGGTTCATATACAGTGACCAAGATGGGGGGGTGGGGGGTAGAACTAAATGTAATTGTTCGGTGACTGTCAGTTTGGAATGTGGAAAGTTGTTGCTTTCAAGATTGAACGTGTCAAATCTTATGGAAAGACTCAGGACGAGTCTGGGAGTTTTAAAGCAGCTGTTGTATGTGAATATCTCACAGGATTGAGAGAAAATCACCAGCTAATGCTGGTATACTGGGGAGTCAATACGAATGCAGTTATGTGAGTGGTCTCATATTTAGATATGACTCTTCTTTGACTTATCCTCTCACCCTTTTAGCCCTCTCCTGAGTGGAATGGCTTGAGATCACACCACCCATCCACTTCCTGCCAAACATCTTGTCCCAGTGGGTCTACCAGTAGCATGCCACAGCACAGATCACATGTCACGGCACAGATAACATGTCACAGCACAGATAACATGTCACAGCACAGATCACATGTCACGGCACAGATAACATGTCACAGCACAGATAACGTGTCACAGCACAGATAACATGTCACAGCACAGATAAGCAGTCAGTCAATGATCCACATGATGACTCTGACCTGTGAGGTCATTCTACTCAGCTTGAGAGACTCTTGATCTTCTGACGTGGGCCCGGTGGAGAAAAGGTCATTGTTGTCAAAGTAGAGCACCCCCACTGGGTTATAGGGTCTGTTTGAGGAACAAGGAGACCTCATGTCAGACTCCAAACCCATTTGACTGCATTATTTTGAATGGTCCAGACATTGACTGATGGCCGGTAGAATATACAGGGTTCCATACTTGTTTACAGGGGAGAAGAAGCCTCTGCCTAGCAGGTCCTGTCTCCTCTCATAGCTCCTATTGGTCGGTCTGTCTTGGATGAGGACGTACTTGGTGTCATTTCTGGTGGCGACCTTTTCTGGCAAGTAGCTGTGTTCTGGGGCGTACGCAGAAAAAACACATTGTTCAATAGTGTAGTTACTGTCATAGTCAACAAGAAGCAGAAATCAGAGTATATGTCTGAAACCTGGATATCCAAAATATGGACTTGATTTGGGTAAATTGGTAATTTAACAGGGTCTCACCTTTTTGGAAGTCATCAGAAACCTTGTGTTTGATGAAACTGACGAGTTCTTGGTCTCTAATGCTCAGAGACATGACTGCCTCTACCATGATGCACTCTGGGAACAGAGGGCTGCTTCAACTACTGTGGAGGAGGTAGAAATGCAGTGTTGAAAGGTGTGTGTGTGTGTGTGTGTGTGTGTG
>NC_140235.1:32585831-32593331 GCF_949987555.1 Borostomias antarcticus | reverse complement strand
CAAGAAGGTGTTTGTTGGCCCTTTCAAACCCAGCAAGGAACGAGAGGCCGAGCTGGGCGTCCGAACCAAAAAGTTCACCGGCATCAATCTCTATGTAAAGAACTTGGAGGAAGAGATCGATTACGTGCAACTGAGGAAGGAGTTCTCTCTCTTTGGTACTGTAATCAGTGCCAAAGTCGTGATGGAGCGCGGCCGCAGCAAGGGCTTTGGATTTGTGAGTCTGTCCTCCCCTGAGGAGGCTTCCCGGGCCATCGCAGCGATGAACGGACGCATCCTGGCCACCAAGCCCCTGTATGTGGCCCTGGCCCGGCCCAAGAAACAGCCACGGGTGTATTTAGCAAACAGGTACATGCAGCGAATTGCCGCCATGCATACCTCGCCTGACGTTGAGATCAAGCTGTCTGCACTGCCCTCTGGATCCTCCATGGCTGCCGTCCCTCGGGCGTCCGTCCAGTGTGTTTCTGCCCAGACCGTGGGCCCTCGTCCGACCTCTGACCCCCCAGCCCCTGTGCATCCTGCTGTCCACCCGCTGAGCGAGGAGTCTCGGACAACCTCCATTCTGGCTGCCACTCCACCACAGCAGCGGAAACAGACTCTGGGTGAGTGTAGTGGTCTGGTTGACTGTTCACTGTTAATTGTCTGGTTCATTGCCAGTTGTCTGCCACCTGTGAAGATTGTGCCCCCTGTTAACTTAAATTAACCATCCAATTTTCCCCTCAAGAACACAACACTGATGCTTGGTCCAGCCAACATGGGAACATTTCTGGATACCAAAAGGTAAGTAGCCCCCCTAAAAGTTTATATTTCATATACCATCTAAATATGGTCAGTCAGGTTTATCTGGTTTTGTACACTCTTGGACCTAGACCCACCCTATATTGAGACCAGATAACTCTTTTATTGCCAGGCCACTGTAAAGGTTCTCAGGATCTTGTCATTTCTCAATATCCATACTCAATTTCAGACAATAGCCAAGTTTAAGAGGGAGAACCTCAAGGGTCAAGCTCAGGATTTTCTTACATACCATAAGCAATGAGCATATTCAATATCCAATATTGGATTAGCTTCAGCGTCATCCTTTTTCATTAAAACAGAAAACTCCACCTCTGATGGCCTCCTCATCAATGGAGGATGAGGTCAACGACCTGGCGCTGCAGCTGGAGGCCAAGCTGAGCCCCCCTCGCCTCAGGGAGAGGGGGAAGACGGGATTTTGGCCTTGTGTTGCCCCTGCGCCAACTCCATCTACTGACCTGGCACTGGAGGCAGAGGGCAGGCCTCTGAGGAAGGACAGAGAGACAGGGCACTCCTGCTCCTACATCCGTGCTCCTGTGAGTGCCCTTAAGCCTGCTCCCCCTCTGATGGCCTCTCCAACAATGGAGGATGAGGTGAACGACCTGGCACTGCAGCTAGAGACCAAGCTGAGCCCCCCTCGCCTCAGGGAGAGGGAGAAGACAGGTTTTTGGTCTTGTGTGGCTCCTACATCCACTCCAACAATCAGCCAGGCACTGAAGGCAGAGGACAAGCCTCTAAGGCAGGAAAGACAGACGGGGCACTCCTGCTTCTACACCCGTGCTCCTGTTGGTGCCTATAAACCCGCTCCGCTTCTGATGGCCTCCCCAACAATTGAGGAGGAGGTCAACGACCTGGCACTGCAGATGGAGGCCAAGCTCGTGTTGAGCCCCCCTCTAGTCAGAAAGCAGGTTGGAGCTAACCTTACTCCTGTCAGTGCCCCTGCCAGCACAACGTCCGACACCGTGGCTGCCATTAAACCCGCTCCACCTGTCATGGCCTCCCCAAGAACCGAGGATGAGGTCAACGACCGAGCACTGCAGCTCGAGATGAAGCTGAGCCCCCTTTGCCTCACGGAGAGTGAGAAGATGGGTTTTTGGCCTTGGGTTGCCCCTGTATCAACTCCAACTATGGGCCTGACACTGAAGACAGAGGACAAGCCTCTGACGAATGAGAGACAGACAGGGCTGTCCTGCTCCTCAAAACGTGCACTGAAAGGCTCGGGACGACCTGTTCATGAACAGGAATGGGGTGAGGTCAAAACAGCCTGGACAGCCATTTTGTTTTTTGATGCTCTTCCGGTAGTAGCTGTGCAGGTTAAACAATGTTCATTTTGTGATTTCAGATATGAAGGACATTAACATTCAGCTGAACCCTGCCTTAGTGAGCTCAGGCTTCATTATTCAGCTGGGTGCCGAAAAAGAGCTGGTAAAGTCTCTTTAGAATCTGATATAACGTTCTGGGCTGAATTACATTTTCAGTGAGGGTAATCCACTGAACATTTTATTGTTGTCTGTTTTCACAGATTTGACAGATCCAGTTCCGTATGCTTGCCTGCATGTCAGTTATACTGTAGATTGTGTGTGCAAGTTCAGTGTACTGGGGCTCCAGGAGACAACAATAAATATACAGTATGAAGATTCTGAAACGTTGCAGCAGTCCATATTCTCTCAGTCACAAACAGTTGGCTGGCAGAACAAATATGCTGTGTCGGTTAATTTATACTCAGTCGACAAGTGTTGTATGACAAATATCTGTTGACAAAAAAAAAATGTCGACCAACATTTAGCATTTATACTTCAGCGAAGTGTCTGATCACCTCCATGGTAACTTGCAGATGCGTGGCTGATTGATCCGTAGCAACGAACGTGCCTTCTATCCAGCTATGCAATCACAGCTGTGCGACGAATGTGACGGCGTCTGCGACATTAGAAAGTTTGGTAGGTGCAAGACACCCCTGTCCGACACAAAAAAGTGTAGACAGTGACGTCATTTAATTTCTACTAAAATATCATATTGTACAATGACACTGAAATGGTAGTTTTATTGATTTTTGTTCAGAAACAATTGTCACGCGTTAGGGCTTTTGATTTTGATTTTCAGAGTTTACCCTGCCTTTAAAGATACACCGAAAGGGAGGTTGGAGAACATCTTGCTTCCGTACTTTGACGTATTTCCGCCTGAAGTGGGCTGCAAGGGCGGGACATACGTTTAGATGAATTTCATTGGAACGTTATCGAGCGGGCGGGATATTCAACACTTGAGGCTGCAGAGTAGTTGACGTTTTGATTGACAGGGTGGATGTCGTGAGATTATTGCCTAAAATCTAAGGTACCTGGTGTCGTAATGGCACGTGACCTACCGTTTTCCAGGAAGTAAGAAATGATATACTTTGATATGAAAAAAAATGTGTATACATCGTTGAATAGGTGAACACTATGACCAATTATGTGAACCAAAATGGGACAGAATGCTTTTTTAATTTCTGTGTGACTTTAAAGTCGCACCAAAATGGATGTTAGGAATCATCTAGCTTCCGTAGTTTTACGTATTTCCACCTGAAACAGGCTGTAAGGGCGGGACATTCGTTTAGACGAATTCCATTGGAACGTAGTCAAGCGGGCAGGATATTCGACTCTTGGGGCGGGACATAACGTTTAAAGGAATTTATTTCGTTTTGATTGACAGGGTGGATGTCGTGGGATTATTGGCCTAAAATCTAAGGTACTTGGTGTCGTAATGGCACGTGACCTACCATTTTCCAGGAAGTAAGAAATTATATACTTTGATATAAGATTACAATAAAAGTAGAATTTTGTAAAAAAATATATAATTGGCATACATCGTTGAATAGGTGAACACTATGACCAAGTATATGACCCAAAATGGGACAGAATGCATTTGCCATTTTGGTGCGACTTTAAGAATAGCCTTCTCTCACATGGGACAGCTAGGCTGGCATGCACAAAAACTATAGTACCACCTGGTGGAGGTGGGGGTACACATGTTTGTGTCTGTGCCAGTAGCCAAGTGGAGCCTCCGATCTTGGGAAGTTCGCCTCACCAGGTAGCGTTGGACAGGTAGGGTTTCACTTTGACAAGCCAAATCTCAAACCAAACCGATCACATGACCGAGGCCTCGTTTGTCATTGATCATGTGCTTCTTGGAAAACAAAGTGAGTTTTGATACGGAACTTCGGTCTCACACGTTACATCACTAGCTGCCATGTAAGGCGACAGCCTGGGAACAATTTGGGCTTCAGTGTCTTGCCCCAGGACACTTCGACATGTGGACAGGAGGAAACGGGATTGGAACAGCCGACCCTTTGGTCATTGGACAATCCACTCTACCTCCTGTGCCACAGATGCCCCACACCAGTCAAAGAGGATTGGATTTGGCCAATGAATCTTTGGATCATGCCTCCATAGAGTGATCTATAGATTACGTGTTGTCTTGTATTCAAGTCCAATAGTTCACTTGACACAGTTCATAAATAGACAAGAAATCCATAATAAATGTATTTCTGTGGAAATGAATCTGTCTACTGTCTATCTGATATGAATGCATTGTTAAATGCAGGTATGTGATCACCTGCTTCCTCTCCACATGTAACTCTTGAGGTGGGCTGCATACTCTTCCTCAGTGGTTAGTTCATGAAGAACTGCTTCAAAAGGTGCCTGAGACATTACATGTTGGCTTTGCTGCACCATAGTAGCCTACTTCATCCTGCTTAACTTAGACCTGTTGCCCTCATTCGTGGATACTTCTTGTGCCATCTTGTGTGTACTTCCTGAGACAGCTGATGAAATTCAACATGCCAAAGCCAATGATGGGACTCTTTTACACCTCCAGCATCGAGTCCATCCTCACCTCCTCTGTATCCATCTGGTTCTCCGCCGCAACAGATAAAGACGAGGCCAAACTGCAGCGCATGATCTGCTCTGCTGAGAGGGTGATGGGCTGTAAACTGCCCTCGCTACAGGACCTACCCGCCTCCAGGACCCTGAACCCTGAACCAGGCCAGAAGGATTGTGGTCGACCCCTCCCATCCCGGTCACAGTCTCTTTGAACCACTCCCACTATATGTTGGCAGATGAGCTGTATTTCCAGACGTCGCTTTAGCTGGCAGGAGAATAAAGAACAATGTTTAAAATTGAGGACGACTGCTAACTGGCTCAAACTCCTGTGGAGTGGAGCTGCATGTGGTTGCGTCAAATAAACCCCTATCTATCTAATCTATCTATCTATCTATCTATCTATCCATCCATCCATCCATCCATCCATCCATCCATCCATCCATCCATCCATCCATCCATCCATCCATCCATCCATCCATCCATCCATCTTGTGTGTGTGTGCGCGCCACCTAGTGGGGACAAATAAACAGTACTGTACAAATAAAGCTTTGATTGATTGATTGATTGATTGATTGATTGACAAACTTGATCGCTCAAGAGCCAATTCTTCAAGGTATGACAAAAGTTGTCATATCTGATGGAATTTTTTATGTTACTAGGACGCCTGTTCCATTCTTTAATAGCCTTGAATGAAAAGGCAGACTGGGCAAAAACAGACTTTCTTAGTGGGACCTCTCAGTTACAACTAGATACAGATCTTAGAGCTCTAGAGTTGTGATCAGAGCAGGACTGAACATATTTTTTCAAAGGGGGGGAGCAGCATTATTATTTATTTTATGTACTACTAATTATGAATAAATCATTAATTTATCGAAATTAAAAAATCTGTATTTAGGAAGAATGACACAGTGGTGGTACCGTCTGGGTTTCCTGTCCAGTATCTTGAGGGCCTGGCCATACAGGGATCTGATCCAGTTTACAGTGGTTTGGTTAGCTTGGGTCCAAAATGGCATACAGTACCTCATATAGGACAGGATCATAGCACCGGCTTCGGTGGTAAGAGAGTTTCTAATGTGTGGGAAGGCCATAATGTTGAGGCCTGGGAATGTCATCACGTAGGAGGAAGGAACTGTGTCCCTGAACCCGGATGACCTACGCCTCCCTGAAACCAGAGAGCACACTGGACACCCCGCACGCCAACACACACCTGACTGGGCCTGCAGCCCTATGGCTGGACTTCACATCCCACACTGGAAGAGTGTGTGTGTGTGTGTGTGTGTGTGTGTGTGTGTGTGTGTGTGTGTGTGTGTGTGTGTGTGTGTGTGTGTGTGTGTGTGTGCGTGTGTGTGTGTGTGTGTTTGGGCACAGGCGTTTGCACACAAGTGTACGCTGTATCACTCCCCTTCACATGGCCAGTAGTTCTCTCCTCAGATCCCCAGGTAGCGTTCAGGTAGTGTTCAGACCGGGGGGTTGAGGGAACGGAGAGGCTGGTCTGAGGAGGACGGGGGGGGGGGGGGTCTGCTCTGGAAAGGGAGGTGATGAGGAGGACAGGGGGGGGGGGAGGGAGGTGATGAGGAGGACAGGGGGGGGGGGGGGGGGGGGTGATGAGGAGCGCCTCCAGAACGGGGGAGCCTTCATTATGTGATCTGATATTCCTCAGGACTTCAGCAGACGCCCGGGTCAAACCAACGCACACAAACCCACAGGGAGATGGATCATTCCGGCCCCTGAGTGAAACCCCACACAGGCTAGTGAGCTCAGAGGACGCGTAGGCCTCCCCGTACGCTGCTCATATCACATGACGCGTAGGCCTCCCCGTACGCTGCTCATATCACTTGTTGTTTGTACTCATGCTGCCCAGACTTCTCCCATTACGCCGAGGCGGCACATATCCGGTGGTAGAGCGGCCGGCTGGGGATCGCAAGGTCTCCGGTTCGAACCCAGCTCCCGGCAGTGTGCCGAGGTGCCTTTGAGCAAGACATTGAACCCCAAGCTGCTCACGAGTGACGTGCAGGACTGATCACTGCTGCCTCTCAGCAAGAAGGTCCTGCGTCTCCTCAGCATGTTCTCCCCGTGTTCACTAGGGGTTCCTCCCAAGAACCCAATATGAAGAACATGCAGAAGAACAGATGTTCTTCAGTCCGGTCCCTGACCAAGACCTGGACTGAGCACTTGGACCTGGTCCCCGAGCGCCATGAACGATGGCTGCCCACTGCTCCTGACTCCCCTGGAGGAGGACGGCCCACTGCTCCTGGAGGAGGACGTCCCACTGCTCCTGACTGACCCTGGAGGAGGACGTGTGTTGTATGCTGTGTCCCCTTATGCTCTGTGTAGCAGAGAGGGGAGTATGTTCACACAGCTCAGACACAAAGTACAGAAGCCATTGATTGATAAGTTGATTGATTGTTTGGAACTACAGTTGGACCCAGAGGAGGCCGTGATCCTGCAGAGACACTGAAAACGCTTCCAACAGTAGAAACCTCGTATTTCTGTCTCTTCTCTGCCAGTAGAACAGTCTCCTCCTCCGCTCTGCCGCTTCGGGAAGGAAGTGGGGGCTTATCTGTTCTTCCCGGGGTGAATGCTGGGTAATTAGCCCGGGTCTTTGATGAACACTATTTTGGGACCTGTCCTGTGAGTAAACAGGAACAAACAAATAGTTTGACAAACACACACACACACACGCACACACACACACACACACACACACACACACACACACGCACACACACACAAACACACACACATTTTGTACTGCGGTTATTGTAGAGTGCAAAAGATCTTCATCTTGCACCGGCTTCATAGACACACACACACACATACCCACACACACTCATCCTGTTCAGTGATTCTATGT
>NC_140235.1:32565831-32580831 GCF_949987555.1 Borostomias antarcticus | reverse complement strand
GTCCAGATTTGGCTACTTGACCTGAAATGAGACTCCTGTTGAAGCATTGCGTGTAATCATTTCCATATCCCCCTCCTTACTGTATGTGTGGGTCATGGAATTTCACAGACTTCTCAGTGGTGTAGTCATCACCAGGGAAAGAAGAGGTCATCTATCCTCATCACCATGAAAACACTGACAATATTGTGTGTGTGTGTGTGTGTGTGTGTGTGTGTGTGTGTGTGTGTGTGTGTGTGTGTGCGCGCGTGTGCGGTGTGTGTGTGTGTGTGTGTGTGTGTGTGTGTGTGTGTGTGTGTGTGTGCGTGCGTGCGTGCGTGCGTGCGTGTGTGTATACGATATCCTCTGTTGGCTTGGGAAAGACGTTGGGTAATTGTACTCTTATATTTTTATGGGAACCCTTTCACACTGGAGCCATGTGTGTGCAGGGGATGTGACCCCAGAGCGGGGTAGGGTTAGGGTTAGTTAGGAGTTAGGGTTAGGATGTGACCCCAGAGGCAGAGCGGGGCATCCGAGCGGGTCGTCCTCTGACCGCAGCATCGGTGGTTCCATTCCTGGCTTCTCCTGTCCACATGTCCAAGTGTCCCCGAGCAAGACACTGAACCCCAAATTGCTCCCAATAAGCAGGCTAGCACCAATGGCTGGCTGCCATGGATGAGTGAATGGGTGAATGAAAGGCCATTGTCAAGCGGTTTGGAGAATGTGTCGTCCATTTACCAAATGTCTATTGTTACAGAATATGTATTTTGTTTCAGAAATACTTATTTGTAAGGAAGCATTGTATGTTACTGTACATTACTGTGTCCAAGCCTAGTATCAAACTGTAAAGCAACGTTGCAGGTTCCTTCATGTTCAGGTTCCTTCATGCAGTACACGTTTCCTCCAACGCGTCAGACTCAATGGAACATCATTCTGTCATAGTTTGGCCGGTAAGAAAAGTGACTCAACACTGGCTTTGCCCCTATTCATAAGCTGTACCAGTATGCTGTACCAGTAAAAGTGGTACCAGTAAGGCTGTACCAGTAAAAGTGGTACCAGTAAGGCTGTACCAGTAAAGGTGGAACCAGTATGCTGTACCAGTAAAAGTGGTATCAGTATGCTGTACCAGTAAAAGTGGTACCAGTATGATGTACCAGTAAAAGTGGTACCAGTAAGGCTGTACCAGTAAAGGTGGAACCAGTATGCTGTACCAGTAAAAGTGGTATCAGTATGCTGTACCAGTAAAAGTGGTACCAGTATGCTGTACCAGTAAAAGTGTTACCAGTATGCTGTACCAGTAAAAGTGGTATCAGTATGCTGTACCAGTAAAAGTGGTACCAGTATGCTGTACCAGTAAAAGTGGTACCAGTATGATGTACCAGTAAAAGTGGTACCAGTATGATGTACCAGTAAAAGTTGTACCAGTATGCTGTACCAGTAAAAGTGGTACCAGTATGCTGTACCAGTAAAAGTGGTATCAGTATGCTGTACCAGTAAAAGTGGTACCAGTATGCTGTACCAGTAAAAGTGGTACCAGTATGATGTACCAGTAAAAGTGGTACCAGTATGATGTACCAGTAAAAGTGGTACCAGTATGCTGTACCAGTAAAAGTGGTATCAGTATTCTGTACCAGTAAAAGTGGTACCAGTATGCTGTACCAGTAAAAGTGGTACCAGTATGCTGTACCAGTATGCTGTGGAAACGGAGGATTTCATTCATGGTTCCATTTGCCCCAAGGAATGTTCCCTTATACAATTTTTGGAAGTAATTATTTGACATACTGTGGAGTGCATGACTTTGCACCTTGCTGGTGTCCCCACGGTTGAGAAACTTCACACTAAAGTGCCCTCATGAGTGGCAGAAACGAGAGGGCGGGCCCTATGGGCTGCCCTTCACATGGGAAAACTTCACAAGAAAGTTGATTAATTTCCCCACTTGGTTTAAGTAAAGAAAGATTATTACATTTATCAGATTAAATTATTTGAATGGATATTTTTGCTAATGTCTTGACTGAATTCAGGGGTGAATATAACAGATTAATTATAAAGGGTAGAAAAAACAGAAGCTTGCCCTCGTACAGTAAGTGATCACATGGGCTATGAACCTGAACCTGTCACTGGTCTGGGATCAGTGTGAACCAGTCAAGAACCTCACCTTGATGTTCTGTCACTGGTCTGGGATCAGTGTGAACCAGTCAAGAACCTCACCTTGATGTTCTGTCACTGGTCTGGGATCAGTGTGAACCAGTCAAGAACCTCACCTTGATGTTCTGTCACTGGACTGAGATCAGTGTGAACCAGTCAATAACCTTACCTTGATGTTCTGTCACTGGTCTGGGATCAGTGTGAACCAATGCTGACCCTTCAGCTTGAATCAGTCACTCACAGCATCAGTTGATGTAAAAGTATAAAATAATTTGAATACTTGCAAAAGTATTTGAATACTTGTCCAGCTTTTGGTAAGGTAAAATGCAAATTACTTAAAACATATAGCATGAAAATAATCAACACATCTATAATTTTTCTTTGGAGGTGTTATGGGTGTTTGGGTGTGTCATTTTAAAGGTGTATTGTTCCCTGTGTGTTTTTATCATAGAGGTCTGGTGATACTTTTAATCAGGATGTGGTGATACTTTTAATCAGGATGTGGTGATACTTTTAATCAGGATGTGATTATACTTTTAATCAGGATGTGGTGATACTTTTAATCAGGATGTGGTGATACTTTTAATCAGGATGTGATTATACTTTTAATCAGGATGTGGTGATACTTTTAATCAGGATGTTATTATACTTTTAATCAGGATTTGGTGATACTTTTAGTCAGGATGTGGTGATACTTTTAATCTTAATCAAGGATGAAGGCCATTTCACCATACATGACGCATCATAGCTTTTGCACGCTGATGGGGCCCCATGTCGTGCAGTAGGTGCCCTTTTTATCTTTTGGCCCCTGGCCTTCAAACAGCCTGAGTCCACCACTGCCGAGCGCACATGGGAGCTTAAAGAGACACCCTCGCCTTAAAGAGACACCCTCGCCTTCAACCCAACCTTAGATGAATTAAAGAGATACCCTCGCCTTCAACCCAACCTGAGATGAATTATGTTAATCCATCAGCCATAGAAATAACAAAGCTCTTCTGACCTTGACAGAAGTCTGAGGAAGGCTGCGCGTGACATCATCACAGGGAGACACACATGTTGAGTGCTTTAGGTGACAGGTGACTTAAAGCGGGGTTACAAATGAGTTAGGACATGTCTTTACCTCATAGTCCTTTGAATAACATAGGAAACGTGCTTTAGTGCGGCCTTGATGTGGAGTAGGGAGTTATAAGGGGGAATATGGTGGTGACAGCATTGTGAGTTGTGGTCAAGGCAGGTAGTTTACACAGTGGAATCATCATGCTATATTACAGAGTGTAACCCTTAGCTGGGGTCAACTGGTGCCGTTTTGGGTCACACATGGTGTGTGTGTGATTGTGTGTGTGTGTGTGTGTGTGTGTGTGTGTGTGTGTGTGTGTGTGTGTGTGTGTTTACTTGTGAATGCATGGGTCCTTGGATCAAATCATTGATCTACTCTGCTAGCACTCCACCCCTCACCTTGACCATCTTCCAAAAACATTGTTCTCCCTGGACGACGTCGCTGAGCTGACGCACGTTTCCCCATTTCTTCAGTGAATCGGATTCCCAGTCATATAGTTTAGCTTCCTTTCGTGCAAAAACACAGGCTGCATCCTCATCAGCCCAGCTAACATCGGTCCAGGAAGGCCTGCAGTCTGGCCAGGAGAGAGTCCAGCTCCATCACGGCTTATTAGCTGTGAAAGCCATCCGCGGAAACGCCTCCCCCGCGGAACTCTGGGACAGCATGACCTCAGCTGATCCTTCAGTTCCGCACGTCATCACCAACGAGCCGCCCCCCCCCCCCCCCCCCCTGTGCGTGGGACCATCACCCAGCTAGACTCGTCCTGGTTCAGTCCACTAGCGCTGGGGGGGCCGGCCTTGTGATCCAGGCACTAAGAGTGAATGGATAAGGAAGTGAGTGGGCGGAATATGCTAGAAGCATGTAACTGAACCCTACAGCACTTTGGAAAGGCCTCTCAAACACATTCACCTGAACTAGGTCTAGCTTTTTAATCTGTACCAATGGAGATAAAGGTATTTTAAACAGTGCGTAGACCCTTCAATGTGGGATACAAAGTGTGTGAGTGTGTGTGAGTGTGTGTGTACATGCATGTGTGTGTGCGCGTGTGTGTGTGTGAGTGTGTGAGTACCGCTAACATGAGGAAGAGTGGTCACGGTGTCCCAGCAGAGATGTCTGAAGCAGACGTTTGGACCGCACACAGGCGTTGACCCCGCAATCCAATAACCATCCCCTGAACACTGACCCCGCAATCCAATAACCATCCCCTGAACACTGACCCCGCAATCCAATAACCATCCCCTGAACACTGACCCCGTGATCCAATAACCATCCCCTGAACACTGACCCCGCAATCCAATAACCATCCCCTGAACACTGACCCCGCAATCCAATAAACATCCCCTGAACACTGACCCCGCAATCCAATAACCATCCCCTGAACACTGACCCCGCAATCCAATAACCATCCCCTGAACACTGACCCCGCAATCCAATAACCATCCCCTGAACACTGACCCCGCAATCCAATAAACATCCCCTGAACACTGACCCCGTGATCCAATAACCATCCCCTGAACACTGACCCCGCAATCCAATAACCATCCCCTGAACACTGACCCCGCAATCCAATAACCATCCCCTGAACACTGACCCCGTGATCCAATAACCATCCCCTGAACACTGACCCCGTGATCCAATAACCATCCCCTGAACACTGACCCCGTGATCCAATAACCATCCCCTGAACACTGACCCCGCAATTCAATAACCATCCCCTGAACACTGACCCCGCAATTCAATAACCATCCCCTGAACACTGACCCCGCAATTCAATAACCATCCCCTGAACACTGACCCCGCAATCCAATAACAATCCCCTGAACACTGGGAATATCGGAATATAAACATTTGGCTGATTTTGAGGCATTTGTACTGTAGTTTGAACAAGAGATGGGAGAGGATGGGAATGGAATGAGCAGTTAGATGAAATTGCCGTGCTTTTAGTAAACTCTCCCCAAATGATGCGTCCAAGGACACACCCCCTCATGGCCGTCCACCGCTGGGGAATCTGTTCATCGTGATGCAGAATGTAATTAGCTCATCATGTTACCATCTGTTATACAGAAGCGTGTCCCTGGCACTCTTCACATTGTGTTGTGATATGATAACACCAACAGGCATTTCATTAGACATTCATAAATATAGTCAAATTCCATATGAGACCGTCAAAATCAGTTCCCAATAATAGCGATTGCTGTAGTCATGGACCACTGTCCACTCGGATTCTTCCCGTGTGGAACGTAATGAGTCGGCCCACATGGAGGCAACCACACAAATAAACTGCCTGATTGCGAAGCTTCAAAGATTGTCCATGGTATTTAGTAACACTAAACCAGCATCTCAACTTGTGTTTCTTGAAAAGTAACTCATACTGGCAGTAGAATTGAACATGGAAGCAAGAAATGGAATGCAACTTTCTTCAAGTTTTCTTTTTTCAAGTTTCAGCTTTCTCAAGAAAACCTGAAATAATGTCCTGCAAAATGTTCAGAGCCGGCTTAACCAGAGTGGAGGGATTAGCGAGGAGAACCAGTGAATACATGTTCCTATTTCTCAGAGAAGGACATGCCAGAGCCAGAGGCCGAGTCAGGCTCTAAGTTATGTCCAGCGTGCCTCCATGTTTACCAGGGCTGTTTTCTTTAGCATTAGTGGACTGGGCACCGGGCAGCACAGGGACATAACGGTCCAGTATGAGAGCCCTGGCCAGGCTGGTCTCTCCCTTAGAGAGACCAGTATGAGGGCCCCGACCAGGCTGGTCTCTCCCTTAGAGAGACCAGTATGAGGGCCCCGGCCAGGCTGGTCTCTCCCTTAGAGAGACCAGTATGAGGGCCCTGGCCAGGCTGGTCTCTCCCTTAGAGAGACCATTATGAGGGCCCTGGCCAGGCTGGACTCTCCCTTAGAGAGACCAGTATGAGGGCCCTGGCCAGGCTGGTCTCTCCCTTAGAGAGACCAGTATGAGGGCCCTGGCCAGGCTGGTCTCTCCCTTAGAGAGACCATTATGAGGGCCCTGGCCAGGCTGGACTCTCCCTTAGAGAGACCAGTATGAGGGCCCCGGCCAGGCTGGTCTCTCCCTTAGAGAGACCATTATGAGGGCCCTGGCCAGGCTGGACTCTCCCTTAGAGAGACCAGTATGAGGGCCCCGGCCAGGCTGGTCTCTCCCCTAGAGAGACCAGTATGAGGGCCCTGGCCAGGCTGGTCTCTCCCTTAGAGAGACCAGTATGAGAGCCCTGGTCAGAGAGGCTGTGTTTTAATGCAGCACTGAAGGAGTTCACCCAGCCAAACATGAAAGTTATCATCGGGTCAGATATCAAACACCTCTACCCTCAGACCAGACCAGGAATCTGGCTGTGTCTGTTTGTTTGTGTGTGTGTGTGTGTGTGTGTGTGTGTGTGTGTGTGTGTGTGTGTGTGTGTGTGTGTGTGTGTGTGTGTGTGTGTGTGTGTGTGTTCGTAGGGCCTTGTTATTATTCTATCCATATATAAATCGCTTAGATTTCTGTGTGTGTGTGTGCTGGAGGGCAGGCCGTAGGTTGGGCATTCTGAGTTCCCCTCCTCCCCCCCCCCCCTCCCCCTCCCCCTCCCCCTCCTCCTCCTCCTCCTCCTCCCCCTCCCCCTCCTCCTCCTCCTCCTCCTCCTCCTCCTCCTCCCGAGGGCACAGCTGTGGAGCCGAGGCCAGGATGAATGAACAGTGTCTGGCCGCTGCTAGCGAGTCCTCCCCTGATCCCCGTTCCATTACGTCAAGAAGCTCTCTCTCTTCCCCGATCTCTCTGTCTCTCTCTCTCTCTCCATTAACCTCTCTGCCCCCTCTCTACCCCTCTTTCTCTAGCGCTCTCCCTGTTACTCCCTCTCTCTCTCTCTCTCTCTCTCCCTCTCTCTCTTTCTCTCTCTCTCCCTCTCTCTCTCTCCCTCTCTCTCTCTCTCTCCCTCCCTCTCTCTCTCTCTCTCTCTCTCCCTCCCTCTCTCTTTCTCTCTCTCTCTCCCTCCCTCTCTCTCTCTCTCTCTCTCTCCCTCCCTCTCTCTCTCTCTCTCTCTCTCTCTCCCTCTCCCTCTCTCTCTCTCTCTCCCTCTCTCTCTCTCTCTCTCTCACTGGCAGAGAAGTTCTCTCTAGGTTAATGGGATTTAAAAAGCCCTCTGACAACATTGGCTGATCTATTTCTCCGGGACTGACAGCAAAGACACCTGTGTTGAGTTTCTGTGTTGAGTTCCTCCCAGCTCAGAACCCACCTGTGTTGAGTTCATCCCAGCTCAGAACCCACCTGTGTTGAGTTCCTCCCAGCTCAGAACCCACCTGTGTTGAGTTTCTGTGTTGAGTTCCTCCCAGCTCAGAACCCACCTGTGTTGAGTTTCTGTGTTGAGTTCCTCCCAGCTAAGAACCATCACCTGCTTATGCATCCATGGAACTTCAGTCCACAAGTAAACAAACAAGCTTTCCTTCCCAGATGAAAGTTCCAATGAGTTCGTTTCACATTTCAGTTACGTGGTATTTGCCTGTAAACTACTCTGATTTAAAGCCACACTGAAGTAAAAAGGACCTGGAAATGTACAGTATTTATTCAGATACACTGTGTAACAAACGACAGCTTAACAGTGGAAATGATGATATTGCTCTTGGTGAAGCACCTTGATTAGATTTACTCATCTTAAAACAACGAATCACATAATGGTCAGTTGGTTGGTGGGAATGCAACATTGTTTGACTAGAAAGGCCATTAAAGAGCACAGGCCTCGTTGGTGTAGTTGAGTTGAAATAGTTGAAGTGACGCCTCATTTTCTATGTGATAGTTTTACATGTATAGAAAAATATGATAATATTGTTTGCTTA
This sequence comes from Borostomias antarcticus, assembly GCF_949987555.1. NCBI lineage: Eukaryota > Metazoa > Chordata > Actinopteri > Stomiiformes > Stomiidae > Borostomias > Borostomias antarcticus. The sequence goes on along the minus strand of NC_140235.1, from coordinate 32,572,835 downwards.
AACAGCAAATAAATAAAGTTGATATCTATCTAAAGTACTACTAAGATTCTCCCTTGCACCCATTGTATTTTTAGTTTGCTACTTTTGCACTTTGCTTTCATCACTAGATCATGCTCTGAGTCAGTCCAGAACAGCAGTCCAGAACAGCAGTCCAGAACAACAGTCCAGGCAGGAGAGATCAAGACCAAGTGAAGGAAATGGTCCCAGTCTGGTTCTGTTATCATTTTCATCTGCCCAGTGATTCTGATCCGCTCCAAAATATAATGGGTTCTAAGTTGGCCCATGCTACACCCCTCCACCAAGTTTTGTGAAAATCAGGTAGTTTTTGTGTAATCCTGCTAACGAAGGAACAAACAGTGATGGCCAGACGTGGAGGCGTCACTGACCTGAACATGGGGGCTTGTGGAAACCATCATCCATTAGTGGAACAGGCGGTGGGACAGCGCATAATTTACCCCCCTGGCATGGGAAACATAACCTTTGACCTCCAAAGAGACTATAGCTTTGTCATGTGGCTTCATAATGGGGCAAACCCCGAGCCCAGCGTATCCGTCAGAGAACGGGGGGGCCCTGTCACTCACAGGGGGGGGTCTGAATGGGCAGGCTCCTGTGAAAGAGCCCTCTCCCTGGAGAACAAAGATACCACCATCATGTCTGTCTCCACCCCCTGACACACACACACACACACACACACACAACACAAACGCACATGTAACACACACACACAACACACACACACAACACAAACGCACATGTAACACACTCTCACACACACACACACACACACACACACACACACACACACACACACACACACACACACACACACACTGCAGGCACAGCTTTCCTCCATCAGAGTGACCTGGCCTCACCCCAGAGCAAAACCAAAAGAGTTTCAAAGTAAAACAGCTTTATTTGGGCTTCATCCACTCAAACCCCATTCTTCTTTTGCTGATTTAAATCTACAACCTGCAACACAATGAATGGGACCCAACCATTACACGGATTCATGAAACCGTTCTGCCTGAATCTCTTGGGGCCAGGATTCTCTTTCTGTTATCAAGTGCAGTGGCTCAGTTCAGCTCATCAGTTATCACACAGACTGAGTTGCCCAGTCAGAGGGAAACTAAGCACACTCAGAATCCTGTGATAGTAAGCACCGAGTTCTCAGTGTAATACTAGATGGTGGTATAACATGCTAACATCTGTCTGGGCTTCGAGAGGGAGATGCCAGGAGAGGAGAGATGGCCTGTGAGAGAGACAGTAAGGGAGACAGAGGGAGAGAGACCGTGAGAAGAGAGAATAAGTAAGAGAGTGAGACAAAGACAGAGGAGGAGAGAGAGAGAGAGAGAGAGAGAGAGAGAGAGAGAGGACAAGATAACGTATGAAGAAGTAGAGAGCAGCAGAATGCAGCCGCGAGGCGGAGAGACGTCTCAAAGCTAATCCAGGTGTCATGTCCTGCCAGCGGCTCTGCGTTGCATCTCCTCGCACCCTACTGCTGATCTCTGCCTGCTCCTGAACGTCTCTCCCCGGAGATAACAGAAGCAGACCCTCTGACAGACAGGGCCACGTCCCGGAGGCAGGAGACAGATGGAAATATGCCATCAAACACAGGAGTCGTCTCTGTGCTTCATGAGTGCTTAAATCCCCCGGTCCAGTTCTGACTCCCAGGAGGGTCCAGGTTCTGAGACATAACGAGACAGCTTCCTGACTCCCAGGATGGTCCTGACCCGAACGGTCCAGGTTCTGAGACATAACGAGACAGCTTCCTGACTCCCAGGATGGTCCTGACCCGAACGGTCCAGGTTCTGAGACATAACGAGACAGCTTCCTGACTCCCAGGATGGTCCTGACCCGAACGGTCCAGGTTCTGACACATAACGAGACAGCTTCCTGACTCCCAGGATGGTCCTGACCCGAACGGTCCAGGTTCTGAGACATAACGAGACAGCTTCCTGACTCCCAGAAGGGTCCTGATCCATACGGCCTTAGTCCACATCTTGAGTGCGTCTAAAACCTCCCATAGTTCATCTGCCGTCACCAACAATCGGTCGCTCAAGCAACTGTGTTTACTGCCCAGAAAACACAGGCAGCCATGGAGACAACAGTCTTTATGTGAGCTCACCTCCTTCCTCAAGGTCTGTGTGTGTGTGTGTTTGTGTGTGTGTGTGTGTGTGTGTGTGTGTGTGTGTGTGTGTGTGTGTGTGTGTGTGTGTGTGTGTGCGTGTGTGTGCCCATGTTTCTGGTGGATGGATAAGGGGGCGGGGGGGGTAAAATTAAGAATTATTACTTGCTTTGGGCTGTGTTGCCTGTGATTCTCATTTGTGAACAAAAGGGTTGTTTTGGGATGGGAGGACATTGTTTCCCTCTGACGTCATAGGTTGTTGAGAGAGTGGTTAGGATGAGGTGGGGGATTATTTAGTTCAGTCCCAGATGTGATACTACTGATAGATACTGTGCATCTTTTGAACTGGTGATGCCTCTCGGCTGCTCTAGAGACTACAGCCTGTCTGAGAGTTACACACCGACTCGGTTTCTATGGCTTCATTACAACTGGAGAGGAGCGTGAGCACTGATATCCCCCAGTGTTCGCTGATATCCCCCCGTGTTCTGACTGTCATGAATATGAAGAATTACTGGACTTAACCACGTTCAACCAATCTCAAGAGTCATGACGCAAAGGCCTTTCTCTCGTTCACTCTAGTATCACACTGTAGGACAGAAGCTGTGTGTGTGTGTGTGTGTGTGTGTGTGTGTGTGTGTGTGTGTGTGTGTGTGTGTGTGTGTGTGTGTGTGTGTGTGTGTGTGTGTGTGTGTGTGAAGTCCTCTGTATCATCACTCGTTTTGCCAACAAAAGCACTTTGACGAGCTGTCTGCTTCTGTGGTCCCGACCCTGATGTCAACAGCAGGCTTACTACTCCAAATAGGCCTCCATTATCCTCCCGGTCCACTTCAACACGGTGTCCAACACTGGCTTCAAAAGAGACACCTCTGAAAGGCTTTCAACCACTTCAACCCAGACACAACAGGATGGCGCATGAGGAGACTGAGATCATGAATGCCATTACGTCGGGGGAGGTGTTACTTACTAGCTTTGACACCAGCGTGTCTTCTACCCACAACGGGGTTGTTCACGGTGCAGAGGTGATGTCAGGAGACCAATAGCTGTCTGGTATGAAGACTCTTATCACAGTCAGCCCATTAGTCACATGCCAGAGCCCCCCCACAGTGTAGCAGACCCAGACTGGTTGTGGTGGGGAAGCTTTATCTCCGGTCTCGCGTCTCGCGCCATCACCTATCACCTTATCTCTCTGGGCTGTCGATGGGAATGTGAGTATTATCTGTCTTCCCTCGCCAAGGTGACCGGTCTCCTACAGCGGCCCTGGGGGTCTGGATTCCCCCCCTCGCTGTCACCCTCTGAGACCCTGGGGGTCTGGATTCCCCCCCTCCTCACTATCACCCTCTGAGACCCTGGGGGTCTGGATTCCTCCCCTCACTATCATCCTCTGAGACTAGACTGTGGTGAGCGAGTCACGGAGCTGAGCGCACCCAGGTCTGGAGCTGCAAACATCCTGGTATTCACCCTAGTCCTAACTCCTCCTGGTACTCACCCTAGTCCTAACCCCTCCTGGTACTCACCCTAATCCTAACCCCTCCTGGTACAGTACTCACCCTAGCCCTAACCCCTCCTGGTACTCACCCTAGTCCTAACCCCTCCTGGTACTCACCCTAGTCCTAACCCCTCCTGGTACAGTACTCACCCTAGTCCTAACCCCTCCTGGTACTCACCCTAGCCCTAACCCCTCCTGGTACTCACCCTAGTCCTAACCCCTCCTGGTACTCACCCTAGTCCTAACCCCTCCTGGTACTCACCCTAGCCATAACCCCTCCTGGTACTCACCCTAGTCCTAACCCCTCCTGGTACTCAACCTAGCCCTAACCCCCCCTGGTACAGTACTCACCCTAGTCCTAACCCCTCCTGGTACAGTACTCACCCTAGCCCTAACCCCTCCTGGTATTCACCCTAGCCCTAACCCCTCCTGGTACAGTACTCACCCTAGCCCTAACCTCTCCTGGTACTCACCTTCTGGGACAGAAGTTCACCGTGGTTCAAGTCCCCACTGATGCTAAAGTCCCTCAAACAAAACTGAGATAGTCTTTATCTTCTGTTATTGTTTTGTTGTTGCTGTCCTCCTCCAGGGGCAGCCAGGAGCAGTGGGCAGCCTCAACACTGGCGCCCGGGGACCAAGTCCAAGTGCTCAGTCCAGGTCCTGGTCAGGGGCCGGACTGAAGAGCATCTGTTCTTCTGCATGTTTTTCATATTGTGCATTTTGTATGTAGAAGGAACCCGAGTGAGCACGGGGAGAACATGCTAACTCCCACCCAGGAGACAGGCCATGCAAACTCCCACCCGGGGGACAGGCCATGCAAACTCCCACCCAGGAGACAGGCCATGCGGGAATCAAACCCAGGACTGAATGTGGGGTTCAGTGTCTTGCTCAAGGACACTCTGGCCCAATACTGGGGGCTGGGATCGAACCTGGGACCTTCCGGTCACCAGCCGGCCGCATTACCGCGCAAGCTACAGTACATGATGAATGACGTTACAGTACATGATGAATTACGTTACAGTACATGATGAATGACGTGTACTCAAAGTTCTTGGTGCTGCTGTTGCTGCATTCAGGCCAGTGCTCAATTGTAAAGGTCACCTATAGATGATACAGCACATGGAGGGATGGATGAGTTGATGAACATTGTTGTTGGAGTAATGCGAGGAATAATCTTTCCAGTGTCAACAGTTATAATGCATAGCATTTCACAAGCAGTCTGGATCCACAATTTATTTGCTTCTCTCTCCAGCTAGATCCTAACTCTTATCCATAAACAAAAATTGAAACAATGTCTGATCCATGTTTGGCTTGTGAAATAAGCATTTTTAAATATGTCAACAGAGATGTTTGGCAAATATGGAAGTGCTTGCGCAAGCATTTCATGGCCATGCAGGAGGGACTTCTCGGAGGAGGAGGAGGTAACTTCTCTCAATTTGTATCTGGACGAACGATATTTGAGGGGAGTGTTGGATAGAGCGAGGGCCGCGGAGAGTGACTGCGAGGAGTCAGATTTCAGAGTTTGAGGGCCGCTTGAGTCGCGGAGCACTGAAGCTGCCTTTGTTTCGTTTGGAACCGCAGGCAGCAGGGAAACTGAGGGAGTGAGTGAGTGAGTGAGTGAGTGAGAGAGAGAGAGAGAGAGAGAGAGAGAGAGAGAGAGAGAGAGAGAGAGAGAGAGAGAGTGAGTGAGGGGGAGAGCAAGAGATTTTAAGCAGTAGTGAGTGAGAGGCAGAGCGGGCTCCAACTCTTACCACTATCACATATGAACAAGAGGACTTTTGTGTGGACAATACCATCAACGAAGATGACTTCACGGTAAATGCATGCACAATTTACGCGCTTTGGTGCCTTTATCAGCAACCTTAGTTTTCTGCTTGCTTCAGCTACTCTATTCTCTTCTATCATCACAGCTTTGCCCCGTGGTCCTTTGGAATACATCTCGTCCTGTGGTGCTGCCGGCCGTCGACTGCTTATCAGCTTCTGGAAGGTAGGAAGACACGCGCAGGATCCGCTGAGGTTGATGTGGTTGTATGATGATGATGATGATGATGATGATGATGCGCACATGTATCTGCTATGGACAGATGGGGAGGCTGTCAGTATTTATTTGTCTGACTCTTTTGTAATGTAAAATGTAGCCTACTGTAGTCTACCCTTGAGTTCTTTTTGGAGTATACACTCTCGTTGTAGAATTTAGACAATCAATTATGAGTTATGAAGTTGTGCATTCGTTTAAGAATCCATGTTGCGCCGCGTTTCAGTACTCACGTGAGTTAATGCATGCAATATAAAGGGCTCGTGTCACCCAGACAAATTAAACCACTAGTTTTTGGCTGGTGCTCCTGACCAGCATAGCAGCGCGCGCCTTGCAGCATCACCAGCGTGAAACCACGCAAGCTAGCTATTATTTTATAAAAGTGTCGTCCAGGCACACCGCTTTCAAAACGTCTAAGCACTGTCTTTTTAGCACCGTAACAAAATGTGTAATGTTCATGGAATGTAAACTTTTGGAGAGAGTTTTCCTGTTTGCAGTGCGCTCTGCGTTTTAAGAGCGATTTGTCACCGTCACTGGCTATAGCTTATCTGATTAATCAGGCCTAATGCATGATGGTCAACTCAACGGCCTGGGGGACTTTGAGGGATACCAACCAATGCAATGTCTGGCTGATCCTGTTGAATGCGCATCACATTCGGTGCTCCATCTAGTGTCATGTGATTGAGGCTTTTTAAAGGGAGGTTAGATACATTTTGGGTCGGTCAGGTCGTTGGTATTTTGGTTTCAAAAGCCAGAAGCAGAGGGGGCAGGTAGAGATAGGAGGGTTGGGGGACAGGTAGAGATAGGAGGGGGGGGGGCAGGTAGAGATAGGAGGGTAGGGGGACAGGTAGAGATAGGAGGGTGGGGGGCAGGTAGAGATAGGAGGGGGGGGGACAGGTAGAGATAGGAGGGTGGGGGGACAGGTAGAGATAGGAGGGTGGGGGGCAGGTAGAGATAGGAGGGGGGGGGACAGGTAGAGATAGGAGGGTGGGGGGACAGGTAGAGATAGGAGGGTGGGGGGCAGGTAGAGATAGGAGGGGGGGGGACAGGTAGAGATAGGAGGATGGGGGGGCAGGTAGAGATAGGAGGGTGGGGGGACAGGTAGAGATAGGAGGGTGGGGGGCAGGTAGAGATAGGAGGGGGGGGGACAGGTAGAGATAGGAGGGTGGGGGGACAGGTAGAGATAGGAGGGTGGGGGGCAGGTAGAGATAGGAGGGGGGGGGACAGGTAGAGATAGGAGGGTGGGGGGACAGGTAGAGATAGGAGGGTGGGGGACAGGTAGAGATAGGAGGGGTGGGGGACAGGTAGAGATAGGAGGGGGGGGGCAGGTAGAGATAGGCTACTGTCCAGCTAGAGAT
>NC_140235.1:32540831-32560831 GCF_949987555.1 Borostomias antarcticus | reverse complement strand
GTCCCTGTCCCTGTCCAGGGAGACCCTCCAGCATGGTCCCTGTCCCTGTCCCTGTCCCTGTCCAGGGAGCCCCTCCAGCATGGTCCCTGTCCCTGTCCCTGTCCCTGTCCAGGGAGACCCTCCAGCATGGTCCCTGTCCCTGTCCCTGTCCCTGTCCAGGGAGACCCTCCAGCATGGTCCCTGTCCCTGTCCCTGTCCCTGTTCAGGGAGCCCCTCCAGCATGGTCCCTGTCCCTGTCCAGGTGTGGGGGAAGACAAGTGCCCACGCTCTCTGTCTACAGCTTACCTCCATGAACAATAACAGACTTTCTCCAAAACACATTCAATTACCAAGAAAAAATACGTATGTCAACGTGCATGTCTGTGTTCCAGGTGCATGTCGGTGTCCCGGTGTGTCATCTCAATAGGGATATCTAAACACGGAGTTGAGAAAACAACCCCCCATTATGATTCACGCTTGCTGTATTTTGACAGACGGCGTTGAGGGGAACAGATGAACCCCAGGACTCAGTGGAACTGGGAAGTGACCAAATCAAAAACAGGATGGAGTCTGCGTGTGGCCCGCTGGTCCCAGACCAGCTGCTAGACTGATAAACACACTATCTGCTCAACCGCTTTGTTTTATATTCAAAAGCATTTCAGTGAAAGACACTTAATACGCTTTCAATTGACTCTTCTCTTGGTAACAAAGTTGTCTTCCCTAATTCCCTAATAGCTGCTCTACTGTTTCAGTCGTGTCATTAATCTCTCATTAATTCTTCTATCTTTGCATTAATCTGCTGTGTTGAAATCCAAGCTTTGACCATCAAAGCACTTTTATGCCTGGCTGGCCTGGTTTGAAAACACTTTGATGTGGCTCTGAGCTTTTCCTCTTTAATTTGGAGGACGCTGATCAAACGGAACAGTGTATCAACATCTGCCAGTAAAGTACCTAAAACACTCCAAGCTCTTTGGCCACTGAAGGACATGATTGTTGGAACCATTAAAGGAAAGTGTCCCTTTGGTTGCTGTTACAATAGCCTCATAAGAGCTGCACCAGAACCATACCCAGATAGCAAGCGGATGTGTAATAATTCTGGGCCATATATGGGCCGGAACTAAGCCACAAGGGCCAGATCTGGCCTGTATATGGCCCTGATCCGCTTGCTATCTGGGTAGAAGGGGCAGTAGGATGAGATGTATTTGTATGTGTTTTTCTGGGAGCTGCCAACGGCCAGCATCCTGGCAACGCCACCACAGAGGTATGAGGGGGAAATACGTGATGAGATGATTATTTATACGACTGGAAAGTGAGCAGCAGGGTGGAAAGATACAGGGAAAACAAGCAGGTCAGAGGGACTGGCTCTCCCCTCGTCCCATAGAGGGGCTTCTGCATGGTAGGATAGCGTTACAAGTGACCCCATGTTGAGGTGTGTGTGTGTGTGTGTGTGTGTGTATTTGTCTGTGTCGAGGTATATTAACGGTTGTGTTTTATATGTTGATTCCTTTCACCGAAGGATGATGTATTAAAGGATGATGTATTAAACCTAAAATCTTGGAACCTAAAGGTGTTTTCCAGTCAGACAGATCAGACATCTGTGTGACCAGATGGATGAAGACTTTTTTAGATGAGGCTTTTCTCTTCTGTGTCTCTCCTCGTTTTAAGCTCCGCCTCCTTCCCCCTCTGGTCGCTGGCGGTTTGGTCAGAGTCCCGGCGGACGCAGATTCTGAGATAAGAATGTTTGGTTATCAAGGTCGCTACATTTCGGTTGAAGATAATGGGGGTCTTTGTAGTTATTTGGCAACCCTTCCTATAAGGAGTAGCCTACTGTATATACCTGTTCAACTAAAGGTTTTCTAACTTCCCTTATACACTGCCCGCACAGACAATAAGTTAAAATAATTATTGCGGTCCATATTATTTTTGCAAATTCATGCATGTTTATCTCAAAACCGATGTTGGAGTAAAGTGTAGCCAAGACAACTCAACCAGCCACACACAGACCCATCTACACGAGAGGTCAGGTCAGGTCAGGGTCAGTGAGGTTGACCGTGTTACCAGGCCGTGTTACCAGGTCAGGTCAGGGTCAGTGAGGTTGGCCGTGTTACCAGGTATGGTCAGGGTCAGTGAGGTTGACCGTGTTACCAGGTCAGGTCAGGGTCAGTGAGGTTGGCCGTGTTACCAGGTCAGGTCAGGGTCAGTGAGATTGGCCGTGTTACCAGGTCAGGTCAGGGTCAGTGAGGTTGACCGTGTTACCAGGTCAGGTCAGGGTCAGTGAGGTTGGCCGTGTTACCAGGTCAGGTCAGGGTCAGTGAGGTCGGCCGTGTTACCAGGTCAGGTTAGCGTTGATCTATCATGCTTCTACTCCAGACGGGCTCACTCCCACTGCAGCTAGTCCAGTTAATGAAGGTTTTTTAATCGTAATGAATAACGAATGTGCTTTTAATTTTTATTTTATTTAACCTTTATTTAACTAGGCAATGAAGAACACATTATCCTTAACTACGCACTTTGTCTTGGGAACTATATCTTTATAGTGTCTCTATCCAGATGAGTCTGTGAAAGAGCCCTGAGGAGGGTCAGCCCAGCTGGGCTGCAGACCGCCCACCGTCCACTCACTTCCTGAAAGCCCACCGCAAAGTTCATCAACAGTTAGCTGTTAATTTACCTCCTGCCTCTGCCTCCAGCCTGGGAAAAACAGGCTCTATCTCTCCCTCCCTCTCTCCCTCCTCTCTTCCTCTCTCCCTCTCCCTCTCTATCTCTCTCCCTCCCTCTCTCCCTCCCTCTCTCCCTCTCTATCTCTGAGGGTATTTATTTCCCTAGTCTGTGTTCCACAGTCAGCCTTGTTCCTGATTAAACAGTGGAATCCTAACAGCGTCCTGCTGCTCACCAGGGCTTGTTTGGTTTATAATTACTGCTCAGCAAATCTGTTTCTCACCGCGTGGGTTTGTGGAGAGTGGTCCATTAACACTCCTCACCAACGCACTTCAACATGGCTGCTGTTTCTGCCTGGCCTCATGACTGATCTCCATGTGCTCAGCTCTGCAGCTTCTGTTCCATAACAAACCGTCCGCTCCCTTTAGACGGCCCGGACATGTTTGAAGATCTACAAGTATTAAGCGTGGTGCAGTATATAAACATGGGCTCGGCTCCTATCTCCATGATTAAATCCAGTCTCAGCCCTCGAAATCCACATATGTTTCTAGGGGGTGAGGAGAGAGGGGTTGTTTCTAGGGGGTCAGGAGAGAGGGGTTGTTTCTAGGGGGTCAGGAGAGAGGGGTTGTTTCTAGGGGGTCAGGGGAGAGGGGTTGTTTCTAGGGGGTCAGGAGAGAGGGGTTGTTTCTAGGGGGTCAGGAGAGAGGGATTGTTTCTAGGGGGTCAGGAGAGAGGGGTTGTTTCTAGGGGGTCAGGGGGGAGGGGTTGTTTCTAGGGGGTCAGGAGAGAGAGGTTGTTTCTAGGGGGTCAGGGGGGAGGGGTTGTTTCTAGGGGGTCAGGAGAGAGGGGTTGTTTCTGGACATGGCTATAGTATGATCTCCAAGCGTGTAGAGTAGCTCAGAAAGGCTCATTGTACCTTAATCAACACTCTACAGCACATGAATACCCCCGTGAACAGCCTCAACACTCTACAGCACATGAATACCCCCGTGAACAGCCTCAACACTCTACAGCACATGAATACCCCCGTGAACAGCCTCAACACTCTACAGCACATGAATACCCCCGTGAACAGCCTCAACACTCTACAGCACATGAATACCCCCGTGAACAGCCTCAACACTCTACAGCACATGAATACCCCCGTGAACAGCCTCAACACTCTACAGCACATGAATACCCCCGTGAACAGCCTCAACATCAGGATCCTGCTCCTGTGGAGCGTTTTCAGGAGGACCACAGCGCGTCGACCACCTATTATAAACATGGCTCTGTTGGAGTTCTTGTTCTTTCCACACACTTGACGCCCGTGGAGCTGAGCTGCTAAGTGTACTTTGGCTGTCAAATGCAACCTTTGAGTTTTTTGCTTCCCTCCTGAGGTCGTGAGCCCTTTAGTGCGTTACAGTCACATACTGTACAGTGCCGTTCTCTACAGTAGACTGGTCTGTGGCTCCTCCCTTCCGGTAGCCAGGGCTGTGGCTCCTCCCTCCCGGTAGCCAGGACTGTGGCTCCTCCCTCCCGGTAGCCAGGACTGTGGCTCCTCCCTCCCGGTAGCCAGGACTGTGGCTCCTCCCTCCCGGTAGCCAGGGCTGTGGCAGAGATCCAGCGCCTGTTTGCTTCCACTGCAGTCCTGTTCTAATGCCAATGTGAACAAAGCTGTTGACTAATAATTTGATTAGAAACTTTGACAAAGTTGATCAAATCACAAATATTTAGTTTATTATTATCTAAAGAAAATAGAATATGTATAGATTGTATTTTGAAGTTATTGGTGGCAAAATTTTATACAGTGAAATGTAATAGAAATGTAATATCTCTCTCTTTCTAGTTCTGAGCTTAGTAGAAGGCCATATTTCCATCACATTAGACTGTAGACCTAGAGTAGACTCATCAAAACCCTCACCAGAGCCCTCCACTGTAAACATTATGATACGTTTGGTTAAAATGATAACTTCTCATATGCCTGAGCTGATCAATGCTGTCATCAGCGTTTCCGTTAGTAAAAAGAAGAGTCCCCAAACGCTGTTCCAAAACTGGGCCAAATACCTAATGAACTGCTTCCTGGCCTGAGCCTTGCCCTCGAAATCATCCAGTCAGCAACCCCAAGACCTGAGTCAGACCTGGCAACCCAGCCAAGCCAAGCTTTAATATAGTGATGAGAAGGAGAAGGGGTAACTGGCAGCCTAGGCTGTGAAATATTCTCATTAGAAACTGGTGTGAAACAACCTTTGCACATCACGCTTGTATGATTGGAGTATGGGACAAATACAATTGACTTTTACTTTGCTCTGTTCTCAGCTCTCTGTGGTCTCAGAGATCGTCTTCTGCGTTGACGCTCTGTTGTGGCTCATCTTCTGGGTAGTAGATCTGCTGTGGCTCATCTTCTGGGTAGTAGCTCTGTTGTGGCTCATCTTCTGGGTAGTAGCTCTATTGTGGCTCATCTTCTGGGTAGCTCTGTTGTGGCTCATCTTCTGGGTAGTAGCTCTGTTGTGGCTCATCTTCTGTGTAGTAGCTCTGTTGTGGCTCATCTTCTGCGTAGTAGCTCTGTTGTGGCTCATCTTCTGGGTAGTAGCTCTGCTGTGGCTCATCTTCTGGGTAGTAGCTCTGCTGTGGCTCATCTTCTGGGTAGTAGCTCTGTTGTGGCTCATCTTCTGGGTAGTAGCTCTGTTGTGGCTCATCTTCTGGGTAGTAGATCTGCTGTGGCTCATCTTCTGGGTAGTAGCTCTGTTGTGGCTCATCTTCTGGGTAGTAGCTCTGTTGTGGCTCATCTTCTGGGTAGTAGCTCTGTTGTGGTTGTTCTGAGCATGATTAGGTGAACAGTTTGAGGCGTGACTCTTTTGTTTTCTGACTGAGATGTTGAGCTGTAATGAAAGGAGGTGGGCTGCCAGGCCAGGCCAATGTGCTCAGGATGAACCAGGTACCTGTGGATTTAGGAAGCTGTATCCGATGTCTTATAAGATATTGAGAAAACAAAAAATCACACCCAAGTGGTGAAGTAAGCGGCGCAGTTTTATGAGCGATCTCTGCTGCCCTCTCTGGTGCCCTCTGCTGGTGTGCACCGGTATTGGTCTAAATCTCATGCTACGAACAGACACACGGACACACACACACACACGGATGGACGGACACATGTCACGTAAAGAAACGGCTGCAATGCTTTAAAAAAGAAATGAAGGTTGTTTGAAAAGTATTAAATAATGAAAAGGATTTGTTGAGTTAAGGGTCACAAACTACATTTACACCCACAGCTCATGACACAAACTGCCTATGTTGTTGTTCTCATTGTTGTTAAACTCTCTTATTCGAACTCGACTGCCAAATGGAAATTCTCAGTAACTAAAAAGTGAAATCCCCAAATATCCTCTGGCTTTGTTGCTGTCTTCTCTCTCCACGGGTCATATTTTCAGTGGCAACGAAGAGTTTTTAATTCAAAGAACATTTTCCTCTCAGTGTGACTCCTGACTTGTTTTAGATGGAGAAGGCTTTGGGCTTTTTTGGTCCAGGTTTTCATGGGATAATACACGATCCTCTCTGCTCTGCATGTAACAGTAGATGAAGGAGATGGGAGGGACCTCTCCGCCATGACTGTGTCCATTGTAGGACTTGTCTCAGTAATGGCGTAGTGTTTTGTATCAGGTTTGGCGATTTCTTCTTCTCTATGTTTATGATGGGAAGGTTTGTGGCTAAGGGACATGGTCGTGGGTAGCATGTCTTTGCTGGGGTTGGTTATGGTTAAGATTAAGGGACATGGTTGTGGGTAGCATGTCTTTGCTGGGGTTGGTTATGGTTAAGGTTAAGGGACGTGGTCGTGGGTAGCGTGGGTGGTTACTTCCATCAGAGAGCTGGACCTCTTTATTGGGCTTGAGAGACGGAGGAGACAGGTTAAAAAAAAGACATACCTACGTGTAGCTGTTAGAGAACCATGAAGGAAATAAATAAAAACACTCGTTGATAGAACGAAGTGTACCTCCGGTGGAATTTCAGCACCTCCTGATATGTTACCTTTCCTGGTGTCTGGCTACTGTTCTGTATCTATGATTAGAAGATGGTCTTCAATAAAAACACTGTCATATTCTGTCAGGTGATCTGGTCTTTCACAACTTCTTCCTGGATTTTCATTTGGAGGATTTACGCCCCAGTGGAAGTGAATCGCAGTTCAGGCCCTCAGTGGAAGTGAATCCCAGTTCAGGCCCTCAGTGCTGTTGGAGATGAAAGAGCTGCCAGAGTGAGCCCTCTGCCATCAGGTACTTGCTGTGTGGATTTATGGGCTAGCAGCTAACTGCTATCTCCTCTGTTAAAGCTTTCTCAGCCGGAAAGAGGCCAAGTTCTGAATCTGGCCAGCTTCAGAGCGGCCAGATTCAGCGGATTCAGCAGATTGTAGCTTTTGCTACAGGATGAAGTTACCTGGGCGATGTAGTCGTTAATCTCACTTACGTGGTCCCACAGCTTTCTAACCGCTGCTGCAGAGGACAACATGTTCTCAGTCAATCTCCAATAGAAATAAGGTTAGATAAGTAGGTAGAATAGATACATATCACTTCTATCATCAGCTGTCAGTTGATGTACTGTAGATGAGCTTGTACACTGAACACGGTGTGGAGGACCAGTTTGATATTCATCATTGCAATTTCAAAGCCACAATTTGGAGGTTTTGGCAAGGAATGCTTAATGTTTTGTTGACTCTTGTGGGGAATCACGACACAAGGACTCTTCCAAATCCCACACAGAGAGCGCTGGCATGGCGGAGCGGAGCAGCAGATGGAAGACAGACACACGCTCGAGATCCAGCTTCTCCCTCCATAGATCAAGGACTTGCGTGATTCAGTACTTCATCACATTTAATGCTACGAATTATTGTACCGTTGGGTGCTGGTTTATGCTGCAAAGAGAAACTTAGATTTGGTCTTTGTGGCTTCTCTAACACATGCCACTGCAGGCTACTTCCACTGAAGTTGTTCCTCCTTTCAATCTAAATATTTGACTGTACGTCAGCCCTCTCTGTACATTAGGAGGCACAGCCAAAAGAAACATGTTAAAGGTTAAAGGTTACATAACAGTGGGCTTCTTCCTACCTACAGTAGCAGAGTAATTGGCTCATCTGGTGACCTGGACTGGCAGGTATGAAGGATTTACTCTTGACTATGTTTGTTATTGCCTTTAATGAGAGTCATGAATCAAGCTCTCTCTCTCTCTCTCTCTCTCTCTCTCTCTCTCCCTCTCTCTCTATCTCTCTCCCTCTCTCTCTCTCTCTCTCTCTCTCTCTCCCTCTCTCTCTCTCTCTCCCTCTCTCTCTCTCTCTCTCTCTGTCCCTCTCTCTCTCTCCCTCTCTCTCCCTCTCTCTCTCTCTGGATGTCTTTGTTCACTGTAGGCCAAGTTGCAGCATTGGATTTGAAAGCAGTCAAAACATGAAACATGTCTAAATATGATATATTAGTTGCACTACTTTTTGATAATAGTCCAAAGAACGTAAAAACAAGCCAGAAGTGGGACGTATGTGAACTTCCTTCTTTATACTGAACATTGCTTGGCTGAGACCGGCCATGTTGGGCCATGCTGGGTCATACTTGCTGAATTACTGTAACAGTTACTGTAACAATACTGTAATGTTATAACACATGTTGTAATTATTGTAGCGCTCATGACACCTGCACCAGAGACTAAGGTTGAAAATTTGCCAATCTGGCTAAACTGGCATATTTACAGAAATGTTCCTTAATATGCACTGTCTCTGTATTTTAAACCACTAAACTAAACTAAACTAAACTAAACTGTTACACAATTAGGGGTCATTGTTGAGTTGAAGTGGAGGGCTTCGTTAGATGGTGCTTCTGAAAAGTGTGACCCAACCAGCTTTTTTTTAAAGACTTCTCACATGAGTCACCAAGTAAACAAAACAAAATCAGTCAAACTTTGAAAGGATATGAGCAGTGGGCCTCAAAACCTATTTATAGACCAAAAGGACATGTCAACAGTCTCTTCTGAGGAGGTTGAGATCTTTTATCTCAGAATGAGTTTGTACCTGATACTGGCCTTATTTCAGAGATATGGCCCTGCTTTCAACACAGGGTAGTTTGACTCTCAGTGGGAGTTTGTTCAAGAGCTTCAGGCCATCAAGTCACAACAATCAAACCATTCTATAGCAGCAGCTTCCTGACTGACTAGAGTGGATTGGACCAGGCTCCCTCCCCAAACTTTAGGAACTGTCTCTGCAAAGCCAACCCAGATGGTATCGCTCTGCTCTTCAGAGTACATTGCTCAGACACCCCACAGGAATATGTTTGGATAGCTAAACTACAGTAGGATCTCTGCTGTGATGAATATACAGTCCTCCGCTTAATCCAGGGAAAATCTTCTTCACTGGAAAATCTGAAAAAAAGGACATCTTCGGGACATTCTGATAAAGAAGGGGCCTTTTTATGACTTTGGAACTGACATTGCATTCAGACAATGAGCCCCTACGGATGGATGGTCCTCACAGGGGGATGCAGACCACGCTTTTTAAAACATCCCATCAGTCATCTCTCCATCTACCCTGCTCTGGATCCCTCTCTCCACCTCCTTCTGTCTCTCTTCCTCTCTCAACTGACTTTCCTCTGCTCTCTCTCTCCCCCCTCTCTCTCCCCCCCCCTCTCTCTTTCGCTCTCTCTCTCATCATCAGGCAACAGCCTCTCTTTCTCTCTCTCTTTATCTCTCTCTCTTTCTCTCTCTCCTCTCTCTCTCTCTCTCTCATCAGTCAATCCCCTCTCTTTCTCTCTCTCTCTCTTTCTCTCTCTCTCTCTCCTCTCCTCTCTCTCTCTATGTCTCTCCACTCACCTGTGGAAGCTTCACTCTCTAAAAAAGCATTAAGCTTGAAGGGTGGACATGTGGAGGCAAGCTGCCAAAGACAGCCAGCAGTTTTAACAGAGAGCTACCATTTCTCTGACACTTTGGTCAGCTGCTCAAACACAGATGGGGAGCTTCTAAGACAACCATGTCGTTTACACCAGAGCCTCATGCCACAAAGCTCATCCCAGGGTGGACCCACCAGCCATGTGCTGCTGCAGCCATGATCCACTCAAACCAGCTAGGCCCATGCAGTACACTGTGGATGGGAGGTCTAGAGTGGATGGTCGGAGAGAACAAGCTTTGCTGTGTGTATTGGCTCCCATCAGGACTTTTGGGTTCTTTTTACCTGATTCTAAGCCTGCTACCTTTGCTGAGCCCATTGATGCCTCTTTCACTCTGGTGAGGATTTGTGTGCATGGTTGAGGTCTCCTTAAATAAGCCGCCTTCCAATATCATATTGTGACACTTTCGTGTACATTCCTT
The DNA here is from genome assembly GCF_949987555.1 of Borostomias antarcticus. Lineage (NCBI taxonomy): Eukaryota > Metazoa > Chordata > Actinopteri > Stomiiformes > Stomiidae > Borostomias > Borostomias antarcticus. Next base: position 32,550,889 of record NC_140235.1, on the reverse strand, counting down.
TACCCCTAGTCTGGCTCAACGAACTGAGGTTTTTCAGAAAAGCCTCTCATTGATACCGCTCAATTCCAGTGGCGCCAATCAGATCCAATTCCCCTGGCCAATCAGATTCAATTCCACTGGCCAATCAGATCTAATTCCCCTGGCCAATCAGATCCAATTCCCCTGGCCAATCAGATCTAATTCCCCTGGCCAATCAGATCCAATTCCCCGACACTATTTTGCAAGGGCATTGTTGAAAAAAAAAACAAGACAATTGTGATTGGTTTAAATAAATAGTGTGTTTTTCCCCCTAGATCTCAGAATGATAATCAGGTGTAGGCAGACAGGAACAGTGCGCAGAGAAGTGTGGAGAAAGATCTGGCTATGCGAGTACTTTATCCCTAACTGAAGCCATTTTTTGTGTTATGTTCGTCTGCTGGACCCAAACCCTTAAAAATGTGCAGTTTATAACTCTGAATGGGCCATGTTTATTCATTTATAATACATTATATATGCATTTTTTTTGCTATTCTTGAAGCACAACGTTAGACCTGTTCTCCTTGTTATTTTTCATCAAGGAAAGAGTTCCCCCAACTCTGCGTGAAGCTCTGAGATCCAGGTGAAAGTGACTCGAGAGGCTGAAATTGAAAAATCAAGGAAAATACTGTGAATACTCCCCCTCACAAAGAAGATACTGTTCTCTCTCTGACACTGGCAAAATGGTGCCCCATATCTAGATGAGAGATAGGAGTTTAAAGCCGGAGGCTCGTTGGCTGGCTCCAGTGACCTCGTACATTCAGTTATTTGGCCCTTGGCCCTCCTTGGCTGTGGTTATGTCCAGCCAGAAAAGAGGAAACTTATCAGTGACCCCTCTCTCTTAATGTTTACTTATGTGAAATGGGATTTGGGCCAGGAAAGAGCGCAGCGCCCCCTATGGGTCATTTAAAGGACTACTCCAGAGAACATGCTCAGAGTGAGTTACAGTGAACTGAGGAGCATTGTTGACGTCATCACTTTGATGTATGCTAAGCTTTCCTCTTGAAAATATTGTTTTAAGGCTAGTCCTGCCACCACCCAACTAAGTGCTGTCTCTGTTGCATGGATTGATGATGTCCTTTAACACTGAAACACAGCAGTGACTCAAATGTCATGTTTACCGTCCAGTCTCGTGCAGTCTCGTCCAGTCTTGTCCAGTCTTGTCCAGTCTCGTCCGGTCTCGTCCAGTCTTGTCCAGTCTTCTCTGGTCTCGTCCGGTCTCGTCCAGTCTCGTCCAGTCTCGTCCGAGCAGCCTAATGAACTGGACTGTCATTCCCATATCAGTGAGCCGTGCAGGACGCCTCAGACAGAACCCTGATGAAGGACGAGTTATTTAAAGGCCCTCTCTGGGCCCCATAGCTCCCCAGGACAGTTCTCTGAGACCACCAGCCCAGCCGACCGGGGCTGCATGTCCCACAGAGAAGAAGCCCACCTTGTTCCCCATGAATGTTGGATGGGACACAAGAATGCACTCCACTAAGCCCCCTCCAACCGGCCTCACTCTACCTGACTGACAGGCTCCCCTAGTGTGTGTGCGTGTTTGTGTGTGTGTGTGTGTGTGTGTGTGTGTGTGTGTGTGTGTGTGTGTGTGTGTGTGTGTGTGTGTGTGTACAGTAGAAGTGTATAGGCAGCTACCTGACTCTCTCAAGCCCGTGACTCTGACACCAGACGGGGTCACTGTTGGGCAGCGGAGCCTTCACCAAAATGTTCAATATAGCAATGACTATGGGATCAGATCAGGTCTGGCAAAACCAGGGAGTGAACCAGGGAGCGAACCAGAGAGCGAACCAGGGAGCGAACCAGGGAGCGAACCAGGGAGCGAACCAGGGAGCGAACCAGGGAGTGAACCCCGGTCCCCAGCGGGCAGCTGCACCAGAACTTGACGCTTAGACCACTACACCACTGCAGACCCCAATCGCAGACCATTCTTATGTTGATGTACAGTACTATCAGAATCAATGACTGTCTTCCCTAACCTTGGATCCAGGCCGGTCCACTTCCTGGTCCAGACAGGCACACAGTCACGGTTGCCGTGGAAACGCTCCTGTGGACTCTCGCTGGAACTCTCATGGTGTTCCGTATGGATTTCCCAATAATGGCGTTTCACCTCCTCTGGGAAAGAAAGAGGTCTGTTCCAGTAAAAACTGATCAAAACACAAACATGCCTAGAAGCTTCTCTCTGACTGAGACACAGATGTGATCAGCTGAGATCACGAGGGGAAGACTGAGCAGAGATGGAACTCCCAGAGCATATCTCTAACACACACACACACACACACACACACACACACACATACACACATAAATACACACACACACACTCACACGCACACACTCACACACTCACACACACACACACACTCACACGCACACACTCACACACTCACACACACACACACACACACACACACACACACACACACACACACACACACACAGTACACACATCTCCTTGGTGCAGTATTGTCCTCAGGGGTCATTTACGGCCAAATATGAATCTCTTTGAATGATCCTTTCAGCTGTTTCGACTGATCCTGGAAGATCTGCTCATGCGACAGATCAGTGAGATGAGTGAGAGTCTCTGACCCAGATACACACAGCAGTGAAAACCGATTCTGACCACACTTCAGTAACACAGTATCTTGTTTATTACTGTAATTTCAATCATTTCCGAATGCGTCATAAACATGTACAGATCATGAAAAAATGGGCCCCTGGGCCTGGATGTGTAGAGGGGCCCCCTTCCCAACCACCCCCCACCCCCTCCCCCTACAGCCTCCGCCACAACACTGTTGTTCTCCGTTTGTTTTCTTTTTTTTTAATAATATATTTTTATTGAATGACAGGTATTTGAAAGTCAATGTACTTTCAGGGTCCACATTTTTCCCCTTTTTACATTGAAAACAATCATCAAATGATTTATTCTTCATCACATGTCATAAAAGAAAAAAGAAAGTTCATAATGGTGTTGGAAGAAACTCAAGACGTTCTCCGTTCTGATAGAGCTGATAAAATGACTGATAACAGAAAGAGAGCCTTGTCCAAATAAGAACCCAGAGTCCTGAGGAACTATTTTGGGCTGTGGTCCAACATGTTGAAGCCTATTTTTCACACCCCTGCAAGAGTCTGGCTCTTTTCATACCATCTGTACTTAAATGGCTGTAAAAAGCACTCCTCTTTCTGTATTAATCATCTGGACTGGCTGAATGACCCACTGCTATTATTTGCTTACAAATACTATAATAAAACAAACAAAATACTTTGCTTAAAACTTACTTTGTTCATGAGTTTACAGTGGAAAATGTCCTCCCTCTTTATGAGACCGGCCGAAGCCAAGTGTCTGAAGTCAGAGGATACGGCCTCTGAGGTAACAGACCTCTAGACTCCTCGCCACTCAGGACTGAATCCCAAACAACGACCCTAGTGCCACCCAGGACTGAATCCCAAACAACGACCCTAGTGCCACCCAGGACTGAATCCCAAACAACGACCCTAGTGCCACCCAGGACTGAATCCCAAACAACGACCCTAGTGCCACCCAGGACTGAATCCCAAAACAACAACCCTATCACTAGCGCCGATCGGAGAGGAGAGGCGAGGATTAAGCAGCACGCTTTGAGAGAATACACCACCTGCTCATCCTCGGCCCTTAGAAGGCCTGTTTGTCTGCAGACACCCTCGCTGTGAAGGAAGAGTATGATACCAGCTTCTCTCATATAGGGATTTATCAAGGTGAGTGTGTATCAAGGTACAGTTTGTTCAAAACATCCTCACTTTTAAGGAGGGAGGGGCTGATTTCTGACAGTGGGTGAAGTGAAGCTTGTAATTTGATCTGTGTTCTTTTGAATAGTTCCTCTGAATATGGTAACATGCAGGTTCATACAGCTTGTGAAACAGCGACTCTAGGCCTTCTCAACCATGTGTAGTATAGATTTAACCAAGTGGTCGATTACAGACATTCCTTGGCTCATTGATTGAAACACTAATAGATCTGTTCTAACTCTCTTATTTCTTTGTGAACATGACCCTCATAACCATCGGTGGTATGATTAGAATTCCTCCGTCTGGAACTTGGTCTCTTATTGACACTACACTTCGGTCAACTGTCCTTAAATTCAAACCATTGCACAAGCCTTGTTTGAGGACTGCTGGGAACTCTGTATCATACCAACACACACTCCTGTATTGGCGTTAGAATGTATTTGCGTTAGCATGTATACTATGGTCTTATTTGCGTTAGCATGTGTACTATGGTCTAAGGCCCTATGAACATGCCCCATTCATCCCTAGCTAAGTGCTGTAAGCCTTTGATCAAGGTGAGTGCGTTAGCGTTAGCTGGCTAATGCTTGTATTGACTTACCTCTAAGCCGGCGTTAACAGACAGGCTTTGTGCTAGGTGAGGGCCATCGCTCACCTGCCTGCGTGGCCCCTCAGCTGAACACACAGGGCCTGGTTTACCCAGGAAGACCAGCGCTTCCTGCTTCTCAACCCAGGCGCGTCTGACATCACTCCTAGCCTGTCACTCAAGTGCTGCTGATCTCACTTGTTTTTGTTCGATGGTCGATTCAAAGGGAACACAAAACGAATCTGCTTTGGTGGGCAAATGAAGGCTAGCATTATCAGATTGTTCCATAGCTCTCTGTGGATATGTGTTAACATGTGGGTTGACCATAAAGCCACAGAGGTTACAGCCTCCAACATATTATCTTTTGAGAAACTCTAAGTAAGTGCTAGTCTTTGTAAGATTTTGACAGCTGGCTGTTTGAAGCTTAGGTCACTTGTGGAGTTTTACTCGTGTGTGTGTGTGTGTGTGTGTGTGTGTGTGTGTGTGTGTCCGCGTGTGTGTGTGTGTGTGTGTGTGTGTGCGTGTGTGTGTGTGTGTGTGTGTGTGTGTGTGTGACAGGTCATTAGAGGCTGAAGGAGGGTGCTCATAGGGGCTCTAGGTGACGCAGCCTGGCTGCTCCTCTCAGACTCGTCCTGAGGGTCTGTCTCTCACCACTGGCTTATTACCTTACTCTCTCTGGGGTACGCCCTGGGCAGGATGTCCATGCTCTCACAGGTCTGTCACACACACACACACACACACACACACGATGAACTCAGTGAACCCGATCTGTATACATGCTCCATTGTGTCAAAAACGGTCTTGCTATCTAGCAGGATCCTGAGTAGCTGCATGTTGTGAAGTGTGTGAGCTGAGCTAGAGGAAAGCTTCCAGATAACAGATAGTTTTACATTAACTGGCCACAAGACAGTCGAGGGGACAAATGTCTTCTTAACGTCCTCAGTGACCTGGAGCTACAGTAGCAAATGGATCTAATTTTCTGTCCACAGAGAGGGTATGAAGGGCTTTAGGGGACAGGACAGAAGCTACATTGTCAGGTCAAATACCGGTGAGCCAACATCTGGATGCTTTTGATCCTGTTCTCAACTGCTTTTTAGTTTCTCTGTGGATTCAAATCTTAGGAAAGATGACCTGCGGCTCTGGCTCATCGCTATCAGTGCGTGGGCTCAGAGGAGACTTCTTAGCTCACTAAGATTTTGTCAGTTGGTTAAAGTGTGGTATTGCGCATGCAGAGTGCTCTCTGTTGATGTTACATATTAAACCTCTTTGGGGTCCGAATGTCTCTAGTCTGACCTGCTTTATGGATTGTTAAGAGAGAAACCGGCCTGTGGTTTCAGTTGGCCAAGTCCAAAGACAACTGTGGAGTACTGTAATACTACGCTCAGCAGACTAGCAGTTTGGGTTTGCTGGAGGCTTTAGGTCAATTAGCCGGCGAATCACCATAACAAAGCAGCTTCCCTGTTCAGATCCTCAACCATCATCTGGATCGCGTGTGTTACAGATCTGCTGTTCACTCAGTCTGCTCTCACACTCAAACGGTCACACGATTAATCTTGATATTTAACCGAGGGTGTAACGCCCTGGGACCGCCCTGGGACCACTTCCCTGGACCTGTCTATAACGCTGGTTAAACGTACAACACATCTTGTTCTGGCATCTAATTCAGTTCATTTCGATGGTATTATCCATTAGTTGAGTCGAGTTGAATAACCTAAATGAGGCCAGTTTGCTGTTGTGTGTGTTTTATATTAGGGGTTGGGTTACAGATTGTCGGTGTGTGTGTGTGTGTGTGTGTGTGTGTGTGTGTGTACAGATGGCAACAATCTCCACACTGCCAAAACAACAGTGCGCAGTGGGACACTGAGGCCCAAGGCGCTTCACACACACCCCTCAGAACACACTGACTCACTGAAGAGAGATGGTAGCCTGGAGACCTACTGAGTCACTCAGGGAACAACGCCATGTCCGCTTAAACACAAAACATGCCTGCAGACAGGCAAACAGCCACATTGATGCAAGCATACAAACACACATACAGTACTCACGCAAGCGCACACACACACACACACACACACACACACCAATGATCAGTGTGAGGAAGACGACCCATATGTAAGTGTGCTCGTCACACACACACACACACACACACACATCGATGATCAGTGTGAGGAAGATGACCCATATGTAAGTGTGCTCGTCACATACACACACACACACACACACACACACCAATAATTAGTGTGAGGAAGACTAACCCATATATGTGCTCGTCACATACCCACACACAAACACACACACACACACATTATACACAAATTGCATGCACATACACTAACAAACACACTCATGTTCCCGGAGGCGATGGCATGCACTCTCATAGTTAATAAGCAGCTGGAGCAGCAGAAGTCTGAACCAATCTTCCATTATATACGAGGAGCAGAGCCCCCCGGACACCCACAGGCGTGCACATCTGCGGAAATTAAGTGTTGATTCAGTTGTCATTCCAGTGGTCTTCACCCTGACCTTTCCACCGGCCCAAGCTGTGACAGCAAAGTAACTTAAATCCAGGAACGCTGGAGAACCTTGAAGTTATTAAAGTACTGACTTCAAATCTGCCTGCTTCAACACTGCTGCTCTGAGAGTCCAGTCCAGCTGGTCCTGGACCAATCAGGGCCCTGAGCTCCTACGCCTGCCAGTGATGATGTCATACATCCTGGTCCTCATACTTGCTATGCTGTACGCCCCAGTTGCATCATGGGAGCCTGTGTCTGACAGAGCCTGTCTCTCTGCAGGTCTCTCCAGCTGTTCGCCCCCCGGCCCAGGACAGCAACATCTGCTGTGATGTCACTGGATGAATGAGGAGCTTAATTGGACATCTCATAGGCAATGGTGACAGGAGGAGGAGTGTGTCCTTATAGTGACACCAGGGAAATGACTACAGTCTTAGGATTGTAACTCCCATGACCATACTATACATTCACAGAGAATAGGCTGCCTCGCTCCGGCAGGAAGTTCACTGCAGAAACGGGATCACTGGCAAAATATGGTGGAAAGCAGTTTGAGGGACGATGGTGACGCACAGTACTGCTGACATGCCCATCCACCTACAGGAGAAGCAGTGCTAGCGGTCCGGGCTAGCCTAGCCTAGCCTAGCCTACTGTAGCTATGCCAGACCAGCCAGTGGGTCGCACATCTACCTTTCTATTACGTCTCCAGGGGGAGCGGAGCTAGCAGAGCTAGCGGAGCTAGCGGCCGGTGCTAGTCTAACTGTGCACAAGCCCATCTTCCAGGAGCAGCCAGTGAGCAGCGCGTGTGTTAGTCTTTGTTAATCCCTTCCAGATGAGCAGGTCCGATCCCGGTACGGCGGCTCGCACAAAACTCACGATTGTTCCGTGGGTCTGCCCCCTTAATGAAGACCATGTGTGAATAGCGAGTGTGAATGGTGGTGCGTGCATACGTGTGTGTGTGGGGGGGGCGTGTGTATATAGGTGCCTGTGTGTGTGACGTTCACTGTCAACGTGTTCTTCTTGTCATGTGACATCGTTCCTGTGTCTCCCTCCCTCTCTCTCTCTCTCTCTCTCTCCCTCTCTCTGTCTCTCTTCTTCTCTCTCTGTCTCTCTCTCTCTCTCTCTCTCTCCCTCTCTCTCTGTCTCTCTCTCTCTCTCCCTCTCTCTCTCTGTCTCTCTTCCTCTCTCTCTGTCTCTCTCTCGTTCTCTTCCTCTCTCTCTCCCTCTCTCTCTCTCTGTCTCTCTCTCTCTCTCTCTCTCTCTTCCTCTCTCTCTCCCTCTCTCTCTCTCTCTCTCTCTCCCTCTCTCTGTCTCTCTTCCTCTCTCTCTGTCTCTCTCTCTCTATCTCTCTCTCTCCCTCTCTCTCTGTCTCTCTCTCTCCCTCTCTCTCTCTGTCTCTCTTCCTCTCTCTCTGTCTCTCTCTCGCTCTCTTCCTCTCTCTCTCCCTCTCTCTCTCTCTGTCTCTCTCTCTCTCTCTCTCTCTCTTCCTCTCTCTCTCTCCATCTCCCTCTCTGCCCTCTCTCTCTCTCTCTCTCTCTCTCTCCCTCTCTCTCTCTCAGAGCGGGGTTCCCAGGGGCAGTTGGACCTGACTGAGCTCATCGGCGTGCCCCTCCCCCCCTCCGTCTCGTTCGTCAGCGGGTTCGAGGGTTACCCCGCCTACAGCTTCGGCCCAGACGCCAACGTGGGCCGGCTCACCCGCTCCTTCATCCCGGACCCGTTCTACCACGACTTTGCCGTGACGGTGACCGCCAAGCCCACCACGCGCCGAGGCGGCGTGCTGTTCGCCGTGACCGACGCCTACCAGCGGGTGGTGCACCTGGGCGTGGCCCTGTCAGCGGTGGAGGACGCGTCTCAGAGGGTGGTGCTCTACTACACGGACCCAGGGGAGGGGCACACCCGTGAGGCCGCCTCCTTCAAGCTGGGCGACCTGACGGGCCGCTGGGCGCGCTTCACGCTGACAGTCCAGGGGCCGGAGGTGCGTCTCTACATGGACTGCGAGGAGTACCACCGCGTGGCGTTCCAGCGGAGCGCCCGGCCACTGACCTTTGAACCCAGCTCGGGCATCTTCGTGGGCAACGCCGGGGGCACCGGGCTGGAGAGGTTTGTGGTGAGTGGCCAGACGGGGGCGGGGTCGATGGTGGGGGAGGGGCGGGGCTGTGGGGGGGAGGGGGGGCGGGGTCAGTGGAGTGATTTGGAGAATGGTCGAGGTTGGGCTGGGCTGTGTGGGGGCTGTATGTGTACTTCTGATTCCTAGACTATTTCCCTGGACGTTTTAATAATTGAGTTTATTGTGCTCCAAACCAAACAATCCAGAGAATCCAACAGACTGTTTTGAAGTGGTAACAGATTGAAACTGATCCTCTTCGTCATGGTTACCACAGAGCGGACCTGGCCGTTCTCTATTGTGACATCAGTTTGAATTGGCAGGGAAAGAAAGAGAGAGAGAGAGAGGGAGAGAGAGGGAGAGGGAGAGAGAGAGAGAAAGAGAGGGGAGGAATACAAGTAATCGTCTATACAGCAGTTGGTCATCATATTTATGATATTTTGGTTGATCCTATAAATGCTTATGAGGTGATATCACTCATGTTTACTAACTAATAATGAATGTCAACAACTAGCTTATTTTTCCATGATCTGTTTTCATCCTTATGAAAATAATACAACAAGTGACCCATGAGACGTCCCCCATTCACCCTACCAATAGAGAGCAGGATGGGATACTAATGGACCAATAGAGATCAGGATGGGATACTAATGGACCAATAGAGAGCGGGATGGGATACTAATGGACCAATAGAGAGCGGGATGGGATACTAATGAACCAATAGAGAGCAGGATAGGATACTAATGAACCAATAGAGAGCAGGATGGGATACTAATGAACCAATAGAGAGCAGGATGGGATACTAATGAACCAATAGAGAGCAGGATGGGATACTAATGAACCAATAGAGAGCAGGATGGGATACTAATGAACCAATAGAGAGCAGGATGGGATACTAATGAACCAATAGAGAGCAGGATGGGATACTAATGAACCAATAGAGAGCAGGATGGGATACTAATGAACCAATAGAGAGCAGGATAGGATACTAATGAACCAATAGAGAGCAGGATAGGATACTAATGAACCAATAGAGAGCAGGATGGGATACTAATGAACTACTGGACAAGATAATTTCCTGCTTCAT
>NC_140235.1:32533331-32538331 GCF_949987555.1 Borostomias antarcticus | reverse complement strand
CTCTCTCTCTCTCTCTCTCTCTCTACACCACCCTCTTTATATCTCTGAAATAGGAAAATACTATAAATATTATTGTCATTAGGGGTGTGTGGGTGCACGCGTGTATACACTATGTGTGTAAGTGACCTTTGTGTATGTGTGTGTGTGTGTGTGTGTGTGTGTGTGTGTGTGTGTGTGTGTGTGTGTGTGTGTGTATGCGTGTGTGCGTGTGTGCGTGTGTGTGTGTGTGTGTGTGTGTGTGTGTGTGTGTGTGTATGTGTGGGTCAGTGTTGGTAGCATCATGGTAGGTGCAGGGGGGTCAGTGAGGTCTCGTCCACAGCAGCTGTGTTTGGTCTCTCCCATCAGGAGATGATATCACGCAGAGAGACCGGCACACTCGACACACACAGGCCTGGACCAGCCCTGCTCAGGACTGATACCGACCACTTGATAGTTTATCCACTCTCACTCAAGAGTTTGTGTGAGGAGACGTCTTCTTCATAGGAAGAGTCTGTGAATATCTCAGAAGTATGAAAATACTATCAATGCCTTTGTCATCAGAGGTGTGTGTGCGTGTGTGAGTGTGTGCGTGAGTGTGTGTGTGTGTGTGTGTGCGCTGTATATGCACTATGTGAGTACATACTGTGTGTATGTGAGTCAGCGTTGATGTCTGTGTTTCTCTTCCCTGTGCTATTGGAGACTTTGTGTGTGTTCGTAGCTCCATAATATAATACATCCGAAAATATTATGGGACATATTATACATCAAACTGTTCGTCTATTTGTCTTGATTCTAGCCATCTAAATATCCAAGCTGACATAAATACTTTTTGAGCTAGAGCCGTCTGAACACGACAGTTCCACTGACTGACTATAGCCGGTAACATCAGCTACGAGGTGCACGTCAGGCTACGGTATAGGCAGGCGCACAGATTGGCTGGAGGCGCAAACTGTTGGCAACTCGTCCAAAACATTTCTAGAGACTGTGTCGCAACACCGGATCGGAGAAATGCACTGAACAGCCTGGCTCCTGCTTGCGTGAGAATTCATCGCTTTGCAGTGCTTATTCCTCATCCAGTGATGGATGGGTGGGTGGAAAACATTAAACTGAATGTTCATATTGTTCTGATAATTGTAGGCTATAGCAACATACGAGTGGCAGCTTTGACAGCAACCCAAATGAGCTAATCCCATAGCTGTACCATTGCTAGCTAGCCATGAGCGAACTGTTGGATACTGCATTTGCTGTGCAACGTATTCCATTGTCCAGTTGTCAAATCTATTTGCCAACAAACTGTTTGAGAGCCAGCACACCTCAGTGTCCCCTAATCAAAAACATTTTTCATATATCACCTAACCTCTCCAGCACCTCACCAATATCAATTATTTTCTCTCTTTAGAGAAGAGTACTATCCATTACAACAACTATTGCATACAATGTTTTATTGTTGTTTTGTAATATTTTATCATGAATATGATAAATAAATGCTGCATGTAGTTAAAGAAAGTGTTATTCAGTTTTTCATATGCTAAAATTGACTGTAAATCCACTTTAAAGCTGATATTTCTAATAATAACTGACTGAGGGAAAGTGCACCCATGGGCGGTTCGCCTCTCTTCCTCCTGTCCTCCTCAGTTTTTTGAGTCACCAGCCGCCACTGGTGTGCGTGCCTGGGTGCATGCGTGCATGAATCGATTGGTCAAGCTTGTCTGCAGCTGAGACAGCCAACTCTTGCTATTTGTTTTGCTAAACATGGTGAGGTTGATCAGATGGAGATCAGATGTTCTGGGCCTGGATGTCCTGATCACAGCTCCTCCACTCAGCGCCTCAGAGCAGAGAGAGGGAGAGAGGGGGAGAGAGAGAAAGTGAGAGAGAGAGAGGGGGAGAGAGAGAGTGAGAGGGGGGGGGGGGAGTGAGAGAGAGAGTGAGAGAGAGGGGGAGAGAGAGAGTGAGAGGGGGGGGGGGAGTGAGAGAGAGGGGGAGAGAGTGAGAGATAGGGGGAGAGAGAGAGAAAGAGAGAGAGTGAGGGAGGGGGAGAGAGAGAGACGGATGTTAGCCTCTCGTTTGTTTGTCAGGCTTTGTTTGTTTACTGCCTCCGCATGTGCCTTCGATTTGATCTCCACTCTCTGATCCACGCTCACCCCCTCTCTCTCTCTCTCCCCCCTCTCTCTCTCTCTCTCTCCCCCCCTCTTTGTCTCTCTCTCTCTCTCTCCCCACCTCTCTCTCTCTCTTTCCCCCTCTCTGTCTCTCTCTCTCCTCTCTCACCTCTCTCTCTCTCTCCCACCTCTCTCTCTCTCTCTCCCTCTCTGTCTCTCTGGTAGTTAGGGTGGGTGTAGCTGGTTAGGGTGGGGGTAGTTAGGGTGGGGGTAGCTGGTTAGGGTGGGGGTAGTTAGGGTGGGGGTAGCTGGTTAGGGCGGGGGTAGCTGGTTACGGTGGGGGTAGCTGGTTAGGGTGGGGGGTAGTTAGGGTGGGGGGTAGTTAGGGCGGGGATAGCTGGTTAGGGCGGGGGTAGCTGGTTAGGGCGGGAGTAGCTGGTTAGGGCGGGGGGTAGTTAGGGTGGGGGTAGTTAGGGTGGAGGTAGTTATGGCGGGGGTAGCTGGTCAGGGTGGGGGTAGCTGGTTAGGGCGGGGGTAGCTGGTCAGGGTGGGGGTAGTTAGGGCGGGGGTAGCTGGTCAGGGCGGGGGTAGCTGGTCAGGGTGGGGGTAGCTGGTTAGGGCGGGGGTAGCTGGTCAGGGTGGGGGTAGCTGGTCAGGGCGGGGGTAGCTGGTCAGGGTGGGGGTAGTTAGGGCGGGGGTAGCTGGTCAGGGTGGGGGTAGCTGGTCAGGGTGGGGGTAGCTGGTCAGGGTGGGGGTAGCTGGTCAGGACGGGGGTAGCTGGTCTGTGTGACTACAGGGTCGGACCCGCTTTAACGTCTAGCCGGGCAGCTGAACACTAATGGATAGAGTAAGGCAGCATGTGTGTGTGTGTGTGTGTGTGTGTGTGTGTGTGTGTGTGAGTGTGTGTGAGTGAGTGTGTGTGTGTGTGTGTGTGTGTGTGTGTGTGTGTGTGTGTGTGTGTGTGTGTGTGTGTGTGAGTGTGTGTGTGTGTGGTTGTAATAATAATAATAATAATAATAATAATAATAATCTTTATTTATAGAGCACATTTCAGACACAACGTGCCTCTCAATGTGTTTTACACAACATAATAAATACAAAATGCAAATACAAAAGACAACAGAAAAACAAACAAACACAAACGTAGAATTCAGACATGAGAAAACAATGTAAAATAGGAATGACATTATGCTAACAAAATTAAAAACCTGCATTGTTATTATCCAATGGGAAATGCCCTTTTGAGCAGGTAGGTGTTCAGGTGTGTTTTGAATGTATCCAGTAAAGTAACTTCTCAGCTTCTTGCTCTGTCTCCAGGGTTCCATCCAGCAACTGGTGCTGAAGTCTGACCCCACAGCTCCTGATGATCAGTGTGAGGAGGACGACCCATATGTAAGTGTGCTCGTCACACACACACACACACACGCACACACACACAAGAAACCTTTTGTCTGTGCCCCAAACACCTGTAGTGTAGCCACCCCACCCTCTAGTGGACGAACTGAAACATTGCAAGGCCATAGTGATTTCTGGTGTGCCACAGGTCTGACAGATTCATGAGCTCGTGGTGAAAACACTACTGAACACTTTTTCTGTTATCCAGGATTTGGGCTACTTAGCCTTTCTTTGGGTCCTGACAGGTGCAGAACTATGTGGTTCTGCCACTTGGAAAAACATGAGACATCCTGCTTGAATAATCTGCAGACTGATTGAGTCTGAGTCTGGAATGAATGGAGAGAGAGAGAGAGAGAGAGAGAGAGAGGGAGAGAGGGAGGGAGAGAGAGAGAGAGAGAGAGAGAGAGAGAGAGGCCTAATCCTGTTTCTCTGGTGAACATTGCTCTTTTACTGCTTCAATTTAGAGGAGTTTGGAGGATTTGGAAAAGGACTGATCAGTTGCCTTTCGTTGGTGATGGCTAATGTGTGTGTGTTCTTTCAGGCATCGGGTTACGGGAGTGGGGATGACATCTATGACGACGCCGAGGGCATGGATGAGGTGAAGAAGGTGGTGGAGGAGAGGGAGTACACCATGGTGAGTGTGACATCATCATTACTCGCCAACGTGCCGGTGAACCTAGCGCACGCAGACACAAACAAACAAACAAAATTCAGGACCGAATGAGCCTGGCGCCGGATCGAACCACACAGTCTGGGTTCACAGGTCCAAGGAGCAACCCTGACCTGACCCTGACCCTGCACCTGACCCTGCCCCGCGGTATCAGCGGCCCGCCGGTCGGCGCCATCCCAGCCCGATGCACGGGACTTGGACGGCGCCGGAGGGGGGAGAGCATTCCGTTGTCTCACAGGCAGCTGGTCTTCTGGCACGTTCTGGAGATCTGCGTTCCTCTCCCGGTATCTCCGCTCAGCTATTTGGATAAGGGCATAGCGGTCTCTCCAGTCCAGTCTCTCCTTAACTAGTCAGATATGTAGCTGGAGAGAGAGAGCAAGGAGATTTCTAGACAGAACTAATTGCTGGGAGTATTGGATGGACGCCAAGGCGCAGGATGTGTGTGTGGTCAGATAGGGAGGTCACTCACAGGGCGGTTTGGGGGGAAAGACACTTGAAAGTTTGAGAAGGGGAGTATCCCACTTTGAAGTTCCTCCTCTCTCGTTCTGGGTTCACACCTGTTTCCAACGCCTCTCCCCTGCCAGCTGGGCGATATCTTTGCTTCCCAGACTTAAAACCAGGTGTTCTGGTTCAAATATATCCCCCAAACGGTTGCCTTTTGGAGAATTCAAACTCTGTATTAGTTCTGGGTCTTTTGGGGTGAGGTTGTGGGGGCGCGGGGCGCTCTCGTCTGAGGTGAATGCTCATTCTTTGCATTCTATTCCATAGTGGTGGATTTCCATACTGTAACTCACACAGCCTGGTCTGGTCCTGGTCTTTCCTGGTCTGGTCCTGGTCTTTCCTGGTCTCTCCTGGTCTTG
>NC_140235.1:32520831-32528331 GCF_949987555.1 Borostomias antarcticus | reverse complement strand
GACAGCTTTTTAAAAACTGTTGCCAATTACAGCTAACGTTATGGTTCGTTTATCTAACATTAGCTAGGTTGGCTACTAATCAGACACGATCATGGTTAAAAACTTCCCAATTTGTATGACAACCACCAATACAATTAGGACTATAAAATGTACAAATTATATTAAAATAAGAGGTGGTCATCATTGAGACTGCAACTATTCAATTGTTCTCAAGATGAGAAAGGGTTCAGAGCTGCCTTACCGTGTTCGATAGATGGTGAAACGGCGCAAAGACAGCAGGTGCGGGAGGCAGACAGGTTTCTGTTGGAGGCGGGTGCAGGGGAGTGGAGGAGGGTTTTTCAAACTTTAGGGTGACGCCAAGAATGGGAAAAACGTCACGAATTCGGAGTATTTTTACCCCGAGTCAAATTGGACTGAAAATGTTACGCTTCCAGTTTCTCAAAAACGACAAAACGGATATATTTAATGTTTTTATTGTGTTTCTTCTATGTCCTATTGTGCAAATAGCACGTTCAAACTCAAAAAAAGTGAAAATGACCATGTTAATCCTTTAAGGCATATTGGGCTGTCTAAGATCAACCGGTGCTTCTCATAGTCATCACTGGAGCATAATGATGTAGCATTAAACTCATTGCTTCACTCTATATTCTCACCTTGTCCTGTCATGTCTTCCTGTCTGTGCTTTCTCATGTCAAGGCCACACAGGGGCAGAAAGGAGAGCGCGGAGAGCCGGGTTCTGCCGGGCCCCCAGGCCCCCCTGGCCCCCCACGCAGGGCCTCTGGTGAGGGGGCCTCGGATGAGGGAGGGCAGCCCGGCCCCAGGGGTCCCCAGGGTCTAGCCGGACCAGCCGGGACTCCAGGGACAGACGGCAAGCCTGTACGTGGAGCTGGGATGAGTACCATGATCATGCTGGGCCAGCGGTCCCCGAATGTGCTCCATTCCTGTCACTGTGGTACCACACGGTAGAGGTCTTCACGGGTCGGGTAAATCCGAGAGGACCCGAACTCACATTTCCACGCTTTTATTATGGTCAATTGGGTTCGGGTGGATCCGATTCTATTACTTCGGGTCTCGGGTCTGTGTCATTATGCGTAATACCCGAGAGAAACGCATGACGCGAATTCAGTGAGACCACGGGCGCGACGCGAGCGAAGATACGGCAGCCACCACCAGTAGCCTACCTTGTGAAAAATAAGCTGAAAGAAAATGAATACAAAGAGGTCAAACCTAGCAGCAGCTTTGTGTAGCCTTATTTATTTACGGCCGTTTCATTTCCATGCTGCCACATCACAGCCTGACAAAACAGCGATTGATCCTGTCAAAATTGAGAGGAAATCGCAATTCCATCAAACTGTGATGCAACAGCATGCAAGCCAACAGCCGTGACAGCCTAAGTGATTAATGCTACTACTTGCTACTACTGCCTGTCGGATCTGTAAAATACCCGATCCGACTCGGGTCTCGGGTCTCTGTCCTACTCCTGCTCTCGGACAAAATCGGGTCCGTTATACATATTTTAAAAAATGATCAGATTTAGTCGGATCTCGGAACAAATGTCTCGGGTCCATCTCGGTTTCGGGTCCACATTTTAGACCCGAGAAGACCTCTACCACACGGGTCCAATGAGCTGGCTAAAGCACACAAACAGATACTGTAGGGGAGGCTATTTCATTGCCAATGTTCCATTGTCTTTGGAAGAGGAATGGACAGCTGGTTAATGAATGAAGCTTCATACTGGTTCTGGCTATTGTTGACAAGTCCAACAGCTCTCTAATTGTCTTTGTTCTGCAGGGCAGTCGGGGTACAGATGGCGAACCAGTAAGCATTCCTCATCCATGTTTCATGTCCAGTCGTTATCATAACTCCAGTCCACACTGGAATCCATTTCACTGTGCTTATTAGCTGCACTATAACTCATCATCACAATGTTCTCTCCATCTCCTCAGGGAGAGACTGGGGTTCAGGGATTTCCAGGTTTACCAGGGGAACCTGGACTCAAAGGAGACAAGGTAATAAAACACCTGTCCTCTGCTCACTGTTGGAGGAGGAATATGTTCAAATTGAGGCCTTTGAACAAGCATGTAGATCACTATAAGGCCAAACCATACATGAAGATGTTATTCTGCGTGGGAACCGTGTTCTCTCTTCTGTCTCCCGTAGGGTGACCATGGAGTGGGACTTCCTGGTCCCCCCGGACCTCCCGGACCCGCTGGCCGCCCCACTAAGTCCCGGTACCCGGTATGTTCAGTTCTACCGGGCTCTCTACCGCCTTCTCTGTGTTCATTTACCTGACAATAAAGTGACTGGTTAATTGGTCAGTCGTTAAGGTCGTTTGGTTGACTGACATGTCATGTGCCGTGGTTAACAGGAAGGCGTCGACGGCTCAGGGTTCGAGGACTTTGACAGCGACACAGAGCTAATCTCAGTGAGTGATCCACTGACTCTGAATGACGATCCAGAGAATTATTTGAAGTGCACATCTGGTACATTAGATCAGTTAAAAAAATAAAGATTCAGGGCTTCAAGGTGTTTTCATGCAAATGGTAGTGATATTAATGTTAGCCTTTGTGCATTATAACTTACAGTATACAGCACCCAAGTAACATGTTTCATGCTAACTGTTACCATCCATGTGTAGCATCAATCTGTTGTTGTGTTCATGCAGGGCCCCCCTGGTCCTCCAGGGCCCCCTGGACAGCCCGGGCCCCCAGGCCCCTCAGAGGACCCCCTGCCTGGACCACCTGGGGCCCCCGGGAAAGATGGCAGGGATGGAGAGACGGGTAAACATGGATTGCCTGTGAGTAACCATACGGCTATAACTCCACTACAACCCAATCACTCACTGCACTGAGGAATTCAGGAATTTTAGATGTCAATATATTTATATCACAGCAGCTGCTTGTGAGACACAACAGATGACACGTCTCTAAGTGGTGTTGTAGATCTTACTTGTTTGATGGTTGGCCTGGCCTGTCTGTTCCAGGTGATTGAGGAGTGGTTTAGTGGATCTGGGTCTGGGTTTGGTTCTGGTTCTGGTTCTGGACAGGTATTATAATGTGGTTCCAATGGAGAACCAATGGACCAAAAAGGCAGCATTTTTTACCCAACTGCTCTCAAAGCTCCATGTTTCTTAACAGCAGCCAAATTTGCTTGCTCTTAGCTTTTGACCTTTTAGCAAACATTGCGTGTGTGTGTCTCTGAGCGCTAAGTGTGTGTGTGTGTGTGTGTGTGTGTTCCATTCCTCTACTCTCAAGGCTTTTAGAGTTTGCCATTTATAAGCAGATTCATTCCTGTACAGTAAACACGACTGTAGAGGCCCCTCTCCCTCTCTCTCTCTCCCCCTCTCCATCTCTCTATCTCTCTCTCCCTCTCTCTCTCTCTCTCTCTCTCTCTCTCTCTCTCCCTCTCCATCTCTCTCTCTCTATCTCTCTCTCCCTCTCTCTCTCTCTCTCTCTCTCTCTCTCTCCCTCTCCATCTCTCTCTCTCTATCTCTCTCCCTCTCTCTCTCTCTCTCTCTCTCTCTCTCTCTGTGTGTGTGTGGTCTGGTTCAGACGGTTTGCACACATCAATCCCCCCCCCCCCTCCCCCACACGGCCTCCACACCGCCCTTCAAAGCCAGCCTGGCTGCTTTCCTCAATTAGAAGTTATTTTTTGACGCCTTGTTAGGGTCGGGGCTGGGCTGACTCTGTGCGGTCAAGGTCGGCTGTAGCCTCAAGAGCACATTTGATAATTACACAGACAGAGTGCTCTCTGACTAATTTGCTGGCTAAACTATCGCAGTAGCTACAGACTGTGTTTTCGTTGCTGTAAACATTCATGTCAAATCATCATCCAACACTGTCAGTGCAGCCCTGGTATAGTGAAGCAGGCTTGGACATTCTCTTCCTTCAGCTCGATGAGTCAGCGACTTGGCAGAAGCTCAGAGCTTCTCATGGAACATGGCCTTTCCTGTCCACATCGTTGGGGAAAATCTGCCTTTTTTTTATTGAAGAATGCTGAGGGCTTCTACTAACTGTGTGAATGGGTGACTCACTGGACTTCTACTGGAAGCTGTGCTGGACTTTCTCATGAGAATGAAATTTTATCTGCTGTGTCTCTGTGTAAATGACCGGTTGAGTCTCTCTGCATTATGAGGAAACAGGAACCACACCACCATATGAATCACATGAAGTAAACAATGAGTCACTTGTTCATAAACTGCATCTCACCTTGTTCACGCCCTGGTCTGGATTCTGCAGGGTGTGGATGGGACTGATGGGGTTCCAGGAGCAGTGGGGGTCAATGGTGACAAGGTAAGACAATACAGAGGACTTTTACACTTTAATCTGTCAATATTTTACTGGTTTATCTCTCCAGAGGGAGAAATGTGACGAATCGCACCGACACTTTGTTCACGTAAAATGGTTAAGAATAGGCCTACAGCTAGAGAGAAGTACCAGTGAATATGGACTGTCTTTAACAGGGAGAACCGGGTCTGACCGGACCACCAGGACCAAAGGTAAGAAGATTCTAATTCACATTTCACCAAGATCCATGCGAGGAGCTGTGGTGGTCGATGCAGGCCTTAGATGACATCACCAATAAGACTTTTCAGCACGCCATACTTGATCAGTAAAATATGCACTGTCTGTGTGTGTGTGTCTCTCTCTCTCTCTCTGTCTCTCTCTCTCTCTCTCTCTCTCTCTCTTTCTCTCTTTCTCTCTCTCAGGGCGATGCTGGTCCAGCGGGTTTCCCAGGACTGCTGGGCTCAGAGGGCCCAGAGGGGAAGTCGGGCCCCCAGGGGCCCCCAGGACCCCCAGGGCCTCCAGGGCGGGGCTTCAGGCTGGACCTGGAGGTACGACAGACAGCTAATGTGATCACTTTATCCTGCTGGGTTTCAAAGCCATGGACACTAAATTCGTTTTCTGAGGTGGTCCATATCTACAGATGGACACAGTAGCATGATGTTGACCCTTGACAATCCTTTTCGATGTTAATGTTAAATGTAAATGTAAATGTAAATGTTAATGTTGATTGTTGTTGTTGTTGTTGTGGTTGTTGTTGTTCTAGGACCTGGAGGGATCTGGGAGCCACAGGGACTTTGGGGCTCTGATGCCTACAGGTCCACAGGTAGGAGCACACAGACTCACATGGTAGTGTGTCCGTGCAGGTCAGAGGTCAAGGTTAGACTCACATGGTAGTGTGTCCGTGCAGGTCAGAGGTCAAGGTTAGACTCGCATGGTAGTGTGTCCGTGCAGGTCAGAGGTCAAGGTTAGACTCGCATGGTAGTGTGTCCGTGCAGTTCAGAGGTCAGGGTTAGACTCACATGGTAGTGTGTCCGTGCAGGTCAGAGGTCAGGGTTAGACTCACATGGTAGTGGTGAACGTGCAGGTCAAGGTTTGCAGAAGGATGATCTCTTGTTCTTCACAGGGACCTCGGGGAATCCCTGGACCTCCGGGACCAAGGGTAAGACCCTTCTGTTAACGCTGTGTTCCTCTGTCTATTTTGACATGGGGGGGGGGGGGGGTACTATATGTCATTAAGTAATCTAGAATGAGTCTGATTTTGGGGAATGTTGTGTATTACAGTGTGATACAGTGACTGGGAGTATTGTATAGGGTGTTTAATTGTGTGTGTGTGTGTGTGTGCGTGTGCGTGTGTGTGCGTGTGTGTGTGCGTGTGCGTGTGCGTGTGTGCGCGTGTGTGTGTGCGTGTGCATGTGTGTGTGTGTGTGTGTATCATTCCAACCAATCATGTTTGTATGAAGGGTATGTTTTCTCACGTCTGATCACCCTACCTACTGCAGGGTAAAGACGGTCTGGATGGATTTCCTGCTAAATCGGTCAAGGTCGGTCCCCCACTCTTATTGGTTTCCGATTGGTCCTCTTACAGGAAGTCTAGCCTCTCTGGCCATGTGCTTGCTATTATGTCCTAATCCACTCTAAATGACCTAGTGACTCATCTGTGCATCGTTAGGTAGCGAGGCCAGAGACCAACAGCACACTTTATAACCCTCTAATTAAAGGGATAGCCGGATCTCAAAGTAATTACAAAGTAATTAGGAATTAATGAAATTACTCCCGGTGATTCCCAGCGATACCTCAGGGAATTATGCAACTACATGAGCTTTCTGAAGAAAAAAGAAAAAAACATAAGCCTCTCATTTGAAAAAGGTTTTCAGGCTGTCATGTCCTCTGTGTTCCTGTAGGGGGAGCAAGGTGCACCAGGATCTCCAGGGTTTCCTGGACTGGACGGACTACCGGGAACACTGGTCAGTATAATTGCTACTTGCTACCCAACGGACACTGTTCTGTTCTGTTCTGTTCTGTTCTGTTCTGTTCTGTTCTGCTCTGTTCTGTTCTGTTCTACTCTGTTCTGTTCTGTTCTGTTCTGTTCTGTTCTGTTCTGTTCTGTTCTGTTCTGTTCTGTTCTGTTCTGCTCTGCTCTGTTCTGTTCTGTTCTGTTCTGTTCTGTTCTGTTAGACAGTCAGTCTGTCCACCGGTCAGTTAGGAGATGAATGTAGTCAGGTGATTAGTTGGAAAGGATGTCTTCGAAGGAGATGGTTAGCCTTGCAAACATCTATGGCTTTGATTATCTGATTATCATACATTCAAGAAAGCACAGCACAACCTTTTTTTCTGTTGTGTGAAAGAGTCCGTGTTTATGTTTGACTTGAGTGGCCCCAGCCAGGCGAGGGAGACGTGAGAGTAACCTTAACACTGTCCGTATGGGTCACTGAGGTGTTTGCTCTTATGTTTTTCTACAGGGAGAGAAAGGGGACAAAGGAGCAACAGGACCACAGGTACGACGTTCTTGGATCTAGTTTTTCTTGCCGGTCGTAGCTTCAAGAGGCCCCGCTCTCAGCGTGGGATTGGTTGTTCCTCGCCGGCTCTAATATGGTGGCTGTGACGTGTGGCTGACGTGGGCTGCTGGTGTCTTGTAGGGAGAGCGAGGTCGGGACGGGCTCAGTGTTCCCGGCCCTCCGGGGCCTCCCGGGCCTCCGGGCCCCATCATCAACCTCCAGGAGGTAAGACTCCTCATCCAGGACAGGACTCATCCGGCTATTTCACTCTTTGGGATCTAATGAAAGATCAACCCCCCCATAAGTTTACACTCACATCACCACATGCTTTGTGAATGCATTGGACTGGTGTGAGCTTGGACTAGAGAGAACAACAGTCTCTTCCTTTGACTTTCATGTTCAGCGTTCATATGCCTCTTCTTCTTGATGGTGATAGTGATGTCACTTCCTGTCTCTCTCAGCTCCTGCTCAACGACACAGAGGGTGTGTTCAACTTCTCAGGGATGGTGGAACCACAGGGTCCCTTGGTGAGTAACCAGTACCTCTGGCCCCAGTACCAGCTGAGTAACCAGTACCTCTGGCCCCAGTACCAGCTGAGTACCAGTACCTCTGGCCCCAGTACCAGCTGAGTAACCAGTACCTCTGGCCCCAGTACCAGCTGAGTAACCAGTACCTCTGGCCCCAGTACCAGCTGAGTAACCAGTACCTCTGGCCCCAGT
>NC_140235.1:32468331-32515831 GCF_949987555.1 Borostomias antarcticus | reverse complement strand
CCATCGATGACACTGTCACCTGTCAGAAGAAAGGTCAACACAGTTCAGATACGCAGCAAGTCCTTTCAAAGTGCAATGTAACGAAAAAAAGACGAGTTTGTCCCCTCTGTTTGTCCCCTAGCTAAGAACCTTCCGCACGCGCGAGCTCATGATGCAGGAGACGAGCAGCGGCGCCGACGGGAGCCTGAGCTACGTCTCTGGAACGGGACAGGTCTACATCAAGGTGCCCATGGGCTGGAAGGAGGTCCAGGTACATCACCACGTCGTCGTACGACACTTTTGAAAGTGTCGACAGACAGAAATTACGTCACTGTCGACACTTTTTTGTGTCAGACAGGGGTGTCTTGCACCTACCAAACTTTCTAATGTTGCAGACGTCGTCACTTTCGTCGCACAGCTGTGATTGGATAGCTAGATAGAAGGCACAGCAGTGATTGGATAGCTAGATAGAAGGCACAGCTTTGATTGGATAGCTACTGTAGATAGAAGGCACAGCTGTGATTGGATAGCTAGATAGAAGTTCGTTGCCATGGATCAATCAGCCACGCGTCTGCAAGTTACCATGGAGGTGATCAGACACTTGGCTGAAGTATAAATGCTAAATGTCGGTCGACAGACATTTGTTGTACAACACTTGTGGACTGAGTATAAATTAGGCTTCATGTTGCTGTCTCCCTTGGACCTTTAGAGCACAGCGTGGCTGACAGGCATGGAGGTGTCTGGGGCCTCTGCATGTCCACCAGGCTACATCCTGGCTTTTCTCTACCCAGGTCATTTCATCACCATGAACTGATGAGGAACTGAATCAGGTCTGTTCAACATGGCCGGATCTAAAGCCTGTGTTTCTGAAACATGTTTTTTGTTCTGCTACTGTGTTCGCCTCAATAGCTCGGTAATCTGATCTTCTCCTCAAGCAACCTGCTTCCACAAGACCAGGTAAAAACCGCTGAGCTAGCAGTGTGTTTACAGGTGTACATGTCTATAGTCATTATAACAGGTGTACATGTCTATAGTCATTATAACAGGTGTGCATGTCTATAGTCATTATAACAGGTGTGCATGTCTATAGTCATTATAACAGGTGTACATGTCTATAGTCATTATAACAGGTATACATGTCTATAGTCATTATAACAGGTGTACATGTCTATAGTCATAACAGGTGTGCATGTCTATAGTCATTATAACACAGGTGTGCATGTCTATAGTCATTATAACAGGTGTGCATGTCTATAGTCATTATAACAGGTGTACATGTCTATAGTCATTATAACAGGTGTGCATGTCTATAGTCATTATAACAGGTGTGCATGTCTATAGTCATTATAACAGGTGTGCATGTCTATAGTCATTATAACAGGTGTGCATGTCTATAGTCATTATAACAGGTGGCATGTCTATAGTCATTATAACAGGTGTGCATGTCTATAGTCATTATAACAGGTGTGCATGTCTATAGTCATTATAACAGGTGTGCATGTCTATAGTCATTATTCTGCTGTCCTGGTGTCCTCCAGCCTCAGCCAGCCAGACTGACTCCCCATCTGCCAATTGAGCGAGTTCTCAACCCAAGAGAAAGGGTGAGATGAGCCCCCTACCACCATCCATACACGCAAGCTGTTTTCATAATCTGTTATTATTATTAGCTTTATATGTTGTATGTGGTCCCTTCTGTCCACAGCTGCACCTGGTGGCCCTGAACCAGCCCCACACAGGGAGCATTCAGGGGGTGGAGGGGGCGGACCGCCTGTGCCGGGAGCAGGCTGTGGCTATGGGCCTGCCGCGCAACTACCGCGCCTTCGTGTCCACCCGAGATGAACACATTATGCACTATGTGTATCCCTCCTTCCGCCATCTTCCCATCACCAACCTCAGGGTGAGTCCACTTCCAGATGTTTTTAGCCTCTCTTACTCTGAAAATGTAATTTAATGTAATTTATTGCTTTCTAAATGTTCTTAGCCGGTAGACAAACATACTCCAGGAGCTTGCTCGATCGCCTTGTTGAGAGGGGTCAGGGAAGAATTTTTACAGCTCACTTATCTGGCCACTACTGTTTTTTTGCTTCCCTCTGGAATATGTAGAGAGTGGGTCGTATGCCCACCTCCCTTGTTCTCTGTAAAGCGCATTGTGTTGCCTCTGTGTATGAAATGCGCTATACAAATAAAGCTTTGATTGATTGATTGATTGATGAAGGGTAGGGGGTTTTGCTTCATTCCATTTCAGTTCCAGGCAATTCTGGAAAGTGCGTTGCAATTTGAAGCTGTGAATGGAATTCATTTTTAATGTTTATGAAATAAAAATGTAAAGTTTTTTTTTAAGTAATGAAATTAGATTTTTATGATCATTGATCCCAGCCTGGTTCAAGGGTGATTATCCCCCTGGACCTATTCAGAAGCTGTGCAGATCAAAACTTAAATTTGGACGAGAGAATTCAGAACCTGAACTTATTTTGTGTTTTTGTGTTTTTGCAGGGGGACGTTTTATTCAAAAACTACAATGCCATCTTCAGCGGTGATGGAGGGGTTATACCAAGGGTGCCCATTTATTCCTTTGACGGGAGGGATGTACTAGCAGACCCCTTCTGGTTAGTAGTGAGGTCTTCTGCTTGTGCTGTACCCTAGCATTCTGTGGTTCACCCCATACTCACAGTACACATACAGGGCTTGTGTCCTTGTGGGGACACTGTTATGAAGGTAGTAGCAGAGGGATAATTCAAGTGTGTGTATACTGTATATCTTCGAAAGTGTGTGTGTGTGTGTGTGTTTATGCGCGTGTGTGTGTGTGTGTGTGTGTGTTTATGCGTGTGTGTGTGTGTGTGTGTGTTTATGCGTGTATGTGTGTGTGTGTGTGTGTGTGTGTGTGTGTGTGTGTGTTTATGCGTGTATGTGCATGTGTGTGTGTGTATATGCTGCCCATATATGATTGTTTGTGTTTGTGTGTAACCCCGCGCCTCCCTACAGGCCCCATAAGAGGATCTGGCATGGCTCCACTCCCTCCGGCGCCAGAGTGTTCGACAGACACTGCGAGTCGTGGCGCACTGATGACATGTCTGTTATCGGCATGTCGTCAAGTCTCGCCACGGGACGCATCCTGGGCCAGGAAACGCGCAGCTGCTCCAGCCAGTACGTCGTCCTCTGTATCGAGACAAGCATTGGGCTACAATAACAGCCCGTTCCAGTCCCTCCATCCACCCCTCACCTTAAGCACCTGGCAGAGGTGTAAATATGCGTCCATTACAAACTCTTCTAAATTCATTGACTGAGATGGTGCTGAGAGCAGGGTGATGGAGCCACTCAGAACTAGAGCTGCACAGACAGTTGACCACAACAGATTGTCTCCCATAAAGAAGTGTATTTTTGTCATTGGTTTTGTTTACAGGTTGTCCTATGGGGTTTTTGTTATTTTTTTTAATCCAAATAGAAGTTTACTCAATTAATTCAGGGCCAATACCACACCACAACACCATCTGGTTGACATTTACAACAGTGGAACTGCCAGTATTGCGACCAAAGTAATTTTAATGCACTGTATTTCAATTTAGATACTTTAATTTAACATCCATAAGATTGTTTCTGTTTTTATACATCCATTGATTTCTCATTTTAGCAATTTATTTTAGTAGGCTATTTAATTTAAATTCAATGTTTTATTTATACCGTGACCGCACATAACGTGATGAATCTAATGATTAAAATTAAGTATGTAATTTATAGTTGTTTGTCAAGTGACTTTATTGCTTCTTCTCAGATTATGGAATTGTTTTGTACAGCATTTGTATTGCTTTTTTATTGATATGATCCTAACTTTTGGAAGGGATAATGACTGCATTCAAAACAAACGTTCACCCATTAAAGATTCAATCAAATCAATTCATAGATTCAGTCACATTAAAAATGCACAGCTCTCATTATACAACAGACCATTTCAACAGAAACGTGCAAGTTTGTTTTGTAAAGTGTTGGTGCTTTATTGAATAAATGTTTCCTTTTTCATAATCCGACTGTTCTTGTTCTTATAATAGTAACGTTATATTGTTATATATCCACGTTATTATTGCCTCCCCCATATACACAACAAAGATAGATACTGTTCTATGATCATAATAAAATTAAATAAAAATATGTTTTGTCTTCTTATGGATGTACTGGGGGGGGTGGTAGGCGCACTAGCCTATTCTAGATCTCTCCAGCTCGCTACCTAGCCCGGATCCTATTCTAGATCTCTCCAGCTCGCTACCTAGCCCGGATCCTATTCTAGATCTCTCCAGCTAGCTACCTAGCCCGGATCTATTCTAGATCTCTCCAGCTAGCTACCTAGCCCGGATCCTATTCTAGATCTCTCCAGCTAGCTACCTAGCCCGGATCCTATTCTAGATCTCTCCAGCTAGCTACCTAGCCCGGATCCTATGATAGATCTCTCCAGCTAGCTACCTAGCCCGGATCTGGGCGAAACTGAACAGAAGATTGACGAGTCGACGCAGATCAGCTAGCAACTACAAGCGAATCGGTCAAGAAACGAGCATAGACAATCAGCTACGTAACTTATCTAGTGCTTGGTAGTGCTAGTAACTTCTTACGATATTGGGAATACGGGAGAATTGGCGACATAAAAATGGTAAGAATAGCTAGCTACACCTTCCGTATTTATATGGCTGTGAACAATTAACATTTACTAACGTTAGCTGGCTAGCTAGCACTAGCTAGATGCTAGCTGCCAGTCCTGAGCTTCCTTTGCTCGAGACCTTCACGGTATGGGCGGCAATGGCATGAATTGCTATTGCTATGTCAGCTAGCTGGCTAGCTAACGTTAGCTAGATGTTTTCCTGACTCATTGGGTAAGCTGCCATTTTGCACCCCAACTGAACTGTCAGCTAGCTAGCTAACAGTTCACTTAGCTAGCTAGGTAGCCAGACTAGCTAGTGCTAGCTATTAATAAGATTTAGCTGAACTAGCATAGCTAGCTAACCTCTCAGTTACATCCGCAGGTGTCGTCGGTGGATAACGTTAGCTGGCTTGGCTACTTGTCTATCTACGTTAGCTAACGTTACTAGTAACTAACTTACTAGTAACCCCCTTAGCAGAACTCGCAGGCAGAAAGTCGGCAATGTGTTGTAGCTAAGGTAAGCTAACAATGGCTTGCAGTTTCGTGGTCAAACATTGTTATTATTATTATTATTATTATTATTAGATATCTAGCTAGCTAACGTTATGCCAATGCTAGGCATGACACAATCTCTCTCCCCGTCTGTCAAGACTCTTGGACAGATAGTTGATATCAACAACAATATTGCTGTTGTAACGTTACTGTTAGTCTGCAATTGACTGGCCATCTATACCCCCTTATTCTGTTCCACAGTTTGTCTGATGTTGGAACAGTAGGTTAGGCTTTTACATGTTTTTTGTCCTTGTCTTTTTCGATCTTCAACTCAAGGCTGGGTTTGGGTTAGCTATCTGGGCTAGTAATGGTACCAGCTAACTAGCTAACGTTACTGTTGATAAAACTAGCTTACGACATTCTAGCAAGATATCTCCTAGCTAGTAGCTACCTAGTCAACCACAACAACCTAAGGAGCATAATGGCAATCGTAATGGAGTTTCAGCTATTGAAATCACACAGCAACACATTCATTCTTTGTTACTCATTCATTCAACTATTGATAGGTGTCTATTGAGGGCTTCATCCGAATGAACTATCGTACTGCTATTCCACTAACCTGCTCCAGGTGGGCTACTTTATGGGACAAATTTGGGTTGCCGGGGGATACTAGCTAGTGTTTCTCTGTGTCGATGTGTCAATGATTCAGTCCATCTAATATTCAGTCTATGAAAACAATGAATATCCAAATAGGTAAGATTTTATTGTGTTTGTGACTCGTCTGTGTGTGTGCGCATTCATGTGTGACCCCTTCCTTTTTGCATTAGTTGAGCCATGACTTTGTTATGTGAGAGACCCTCTGGATTGATGCTGCTGAGGACAGTGATGTCATTATAAAATCAATCCATAGGGGCGGAGTGTGTCGTGCTGGGCTGGGCTGAGCTATCAAATGCTGAGCTGGGAGAGAGGAATCAAGAGCTGCCTATGCCAAATTAAATGGCCTTCCTTGATGCCAAAGTTCTCACGCGCACACACACGCACACACAAACACACAAATGCATGTTCACTTCAAACTAGAGGGTAAGTGAGGGGTCTTGCTAACAGTGCAATTCGATGGACATCAGTCTACCCCTGTATGTCAAGTTTTGGTCTACATGACCACAGCGACTGGCTAACATTGATGTTGCCACATTTGTAGTTAGAGGAAATAGTGTAAGGAGGTAGGCTGAGCCAAAGCAATCCAGAATGATTGCAGCAGTAAAGACCTGTGCGTGTGAGAGAGAGATTGAGAGAGATTGAGAGAGATGTAGGGTATGAGGTCAGCATGTCTCGCCAGGTTACATGTTGACCTGGGTTTCAGATTTAAGAAGATGAGCTTTACGTGGACATTTCCCTTCTCTCCAACCACTCACTAGTGTACAAATAGAACATTAATGGTCTGTAGTAGTTGCATGTGGCCACTTTACTGTAGTAGTCTTGGCATTTGACAGTTTCTAGTTGCGCAGATATTTGATATGAAAATAGACCACGGGTCTCTCCTAGAAGGTGGCACTTGGACTGGATTGACCTTCTTGGATAGAATCGATGGTTGCAATAAGGAAATGGAGTTTGTTTCCTTCCTATTTCACAAAAGTGCTTTGGAAATCAGTAGTGAGATCATGTTTATATAACAGTTGCTAGCCGTACCAGCTGACCAGGTTCAGATCTTGAGAGTAATGGGAAGTGTGGGAGCCCATATTTGTGACGCAAGAGCGCCGCCATCTTTAGTCTTGTTTTAAAGAAGGGAATCGTCCTCGTTCTGAACTTCGCCGCAGGTCCGCCAACATTCCGTAAGCATTGTCTGCTCCCAGTTGCCATGGCAACTGTGGGAGAGCGCACAGGTGGGGTTCGTTGTTCAGTGTGAGGGGGGGCTTGATGAGGAGGAGGAGGGGGGGGGGGGGCGGGGTATCTGGTCCTGGGGGGCCGGGTTGTAAGTACAGACCTCAGGCTAGCTCCAAAACACCAGCCTGAGCTAGGCTGCTCTGGAGAGAGGGAGTAGAGAGGGAGTAGACAGGTAGTAGAGAGGGAGAGAGAGAGAAGGATTGTGATTGAGAGACCGAGGGAAGCCTGAGTGCACCTCCTGTCCTCATTGGTCAGTGTCTGTCTCTCCTCAGTGGTGTGTGTTTAGCATCCTGTTGATAATCAAAAGTCTGTTTGAGAGGAATTGTTCTAACATCCTATTAAAGTGATGACCTGCTTGTGGGTGTGACTTTGTAGCATAAACCTATGGGCTATCAAACCCTAAGGGCTATCGCATGTGGTAATTATAAGCATCTAACACACACACACAGTCAGTATAGGTCTGTATTGTTTTCTAACATATTTTACATTTACTGTGTATATGTGTGTGTGTTTATGCAGGCAGTGCTTGTCAACAGTGGCAGGATGTAAACAGTGTAGATCACATCCTGTACGTACACAAACACAGCCAGACATCCTCTGCCTTAATGACAGGGAATGGCCAAAGACAGGGCAGCTCTCTCTGCTAAATATAGCTGCTCTGCCTGCCTGTCAACAACACTGAATCTCTCTCCCTCTCTCTCTCTCCCACTCCCCCTACCTCCCTCTCTCTCTCTACCTCTCTCTCTCTCCCACTCCCCCTACCTCCCTCTCTCTCTCTACCTCTCTCTCTCTCCCACTCCCCCTACCTCCCTCTCTCTCTCCCCCCTCTCTCTCTCCCACTCCCCCTCTCTCCCCCTCTCTCTCTCTTCTCATGAAAAGATGTTTGACGCAGCCAGATGGAATTAGTTCTTAAAGTCATCTCAGACTCAGCCCTCGGTCAACATGACACTAGTCAACATCACACACAGTGTTGGGTGATCTAACCCTAACCTACAGGCCCAGGTTCCTCTTAGGAGACCAGAGGACCTACAGGCCCAGGTTCCTCTTAGGAGACCAGAGGACCTACAGGCCCAGGGTCCTCCTAACCAGGTTCCTCTTAGGAGGTCACAGGAGGTCAGACATGGGAGTCGTGACGGCGTCTACACAGCAGGGCTGAGCTGGGGGGGGGGCAGCCTCCCTGCTGGTTCTGCTGTCCCCTGAGCTGGGGGGGGGGGGGGGGGGCAGCCTCCCTGCTGGTTCTGCTGAGAGCAGACCGCCGGCAGGTCCCGTCCTGCAAAGTAGACTAATCTGTCATTAGCGCAGTGACGTCAGAGCCAGGGACCAGTCTAAACGCTGGGCAGGGCCAGACTATTGCCAGGTGTGTGTGTTGGGGGATAAACCTGTATACAGCTGCACTGATTAACGCTCCACTATGTTAACCTGTGTTGAGCTGTAGTGATCCAACAAACAGATATTGGCTGAAGATGTAAGGTTACGGGCCTAGGTTTAAGGGCTAAGGACAGCAGTTGGAATTAAGTGGCTTTTTGAAATGTCAGTAGTGCTTATGTATGTGATTGTGAATCGCACCAATGCCTACTGGGGCAATTTTGGCACTTGAAATTTGCTTGATGGTCGATGTAGTCATAACTTGCCAAGGATCACAGTCTGAGTAGTTTTCACCACGCTGATCCCCCCAGCAGGATTGGTGCATGCGGAAGTGCTCTTAGGATGAAAACCGTTGTGCATCGCATCAGTGCTTGTTTCTCACCATGTGGGCTATGAAAAACAAACCAAAGAGGGTTTTTTGGCGTTTAATCAGATATCATTTCTGTTCTGTGGCCAATGCAGGGGGATGCTTCACCATCCACTTCCCATGGCCTTGTCCTGTTCCAAATGAAACTAACTCAGGATGCTGTGACCAAATCATTCAGATGTATTCATGCATGAGAGGAGGTTCATATCAGTTCTTCTCTAGAGACAGCTCTGCCCCCCTTAGGCCTGCTGTTCAGTCAACACAGACATTCCACCCATACACTGGTTAAACTAACTATCTGCTCATACTCATCTAATGCTGCATTCCTATATTCTCACTAAAAGTGTCGCTAAAAGGTTGTGTCTACTATCCCAAGCCTAAACTACACAGGTCATACAGCATGAGATCCATTATAACATAACATGGTCTTGAAGGTGAGGTAAACTCCCAACCTGCAATCCACTTCTTTCCAGCGTCTTTCCAGTCCATCCTGCAGCCTCCAACACCCTCACCCCAACACCCTCACCCCAACACACTCAGTCCAGCGCCGTGGGTCTGCTGTTGCTTTTCCCCATCTTCTGACTTTTATAATCCTCTCCGTTTTCCCCAGGTGACCTGTTGAGATGCTCTTGCCAGCGGCTGTTTAGGCGGAGGATCTACGGACAGCGCCCCCCAGGCCTGTGGAGGGGTACTGCAGCCTAACCTCACTCCCGCTTTCACACACGCCGCTCACCCATGGATGACACGCTCTGAGAGCAGCCGAGCGAGACCAGAGAGCAACGAGAGGAGAAGAGAGGAGGGGAGAGGAGAGGAGGGGAAGAGGAGGTGGAACGCCAGAGAGGAGAGGAGAGGAAGAGGAGAGGAGGAGGGGTGGCGCCATGTCGTCCAACAGGAACCAGAACCCCCACGGACTGAGGCAGATCGGGCTGGACCAGATTTGGGATGACCTGCGGTCGGGGATCCAGCAGGTCTACACGCGCCAGAGCATGGCCAAGTCACGCTACATGGAACTCTACACGTATCCCACACGCAGGGGGAGGAGGGAACGCCCACGTTTTGTTGTTCATATTTGTACGTGTGAAGCCGTATCTGTTTGGTTAAGGTCAAGTCACGCTACTCGTGCTGCACCCTCCCTGTTTTCATGTTGTGTTTATTGCGTCACCCTAGTGATGCCAGGTTCACAGTCGTCACATGCTGACGGTCAGAGTCCTGCTGTCGATAGGACGTCACACACTAGGAAACACGTGCGTGTGCCCCTCCCTATTTGCAACCATTGTTTGGCTGAATGGTGTTCTGTGCTCTAGCGTCACATGTACTTGCCTGTGAACTTGCCGTGTTCTAGGGCTGCACGATTATGACAAAACATAATAATTGCGATTATTTGCTTCAAAATGGTAATTGCGATTAATATTTAATATATAATATTAATATATAATAACCCAAATGCTCCCAAATCACGGACGTTGATCCCTTTCTTGTTACTAACTCACTTACCTCGTTTTCGCTCATTTTTTCACTACTCACGGCTGTAGGTACTCTTGTGACACTGGTCTTGACCTACTGCTATCTGTCTTCTCAGTGAAATTGCTACGCCCAGCGCACTCAGCTGGAACGCATGTGATTGGTCAGACAGCATAAGCGCCTGTGATTCGTCCGTGTAGTCCTAGCACACTCAATTCAAAGCAAAATTATTAATCACATTAATTGCGGCCTTTTGCGATTAGTTAATCGCGGAGGTTATAATCGCGATTTCAATTAATTCACGATTAATTGTGCAGCCCTACTGTGTTCCATGTCCACCCTGTGTTGACCGACCTGGTTCATGTCAACCCTGTGTTGACTGACCTGGTTCATGTCCACCCTGTGTTGACTGACCTGGTTCATGTCAACCCTGTGTTGACTGACCTGGTTCATGTCCACCCTGTGTTGACTGACCTGGTTCATGTCCACCCTGTGTTGACTGACCTGGTTCATGTCAACCCTGAGGCTTCATGCTACAGGGAGAGAATCAGATGATCCGGAAAACGCTTTTCCCACTCAGTCTAGCAGGAGCAATACTTCTGATCCTAACAGGTTTGTGTGAAGTAATTAGTATTTGCCTCAATGGGGACTCCCTGCTTAAATAAAGGTTCAATTGTAAATAAATGCCCCAAAGAGCAATTTCTCTAACTCCTGGCAATTTAGCTACTGCCTCCAAATACCAAATCAGTATTTATCTGAACTCGTGGCTCTTTCAGTGAGGTCACTCTGGATCAGGGTATTACTGTTGGGTGGAATGTGTATATCCTTCTGTTTTGATACAGAGCCCAGAAGAACCAAGTTCTCTCAAGCCAGAGAACTGTGCTGGTCTTATGAGGAGCTTATAGTCCAGTTGTGGCTGTGTGGGACCTTAACCTCCGTTCCCAGACATGTATATAACTACTGTACCAGCGTGCACCAATCCAGCCAGGGCCGGGGGCCTCCCCCGCCCTCCAAGCCCTCCAAGAAGACATCCACTCCGGGGGGGGCCCAGTTTGTGGGCCTGGAGCTCTACAAGAGGCTGAAGGAGTTCCTCAAGAACTACCTGACCAGCCTGCTGAAGGTAGGGCCTGGAGCTCGTCACATGACACTGTCCTGGGCTGGGGTAGGAGCCAGTAGCTTGGTCCTGGGCTGGGGGAGGAGCCAGTAGCTTGGTCCTGGGCTGGGGGAGGAGCCAGTAGCTTGGGCTGGGGGAGGAGCCAGTAGCTTGGTCCTGGGCTGGGGTAGGAGCCAGTAGCTTGGGCTGGGGGAGGAGCCAGTAGCTTGGTCCTGGGCTGAGGGAGGAGCCAGTAGCTTGGGCTGGGGGAGGAGCCAGTAGCTTGGTCCTGGGCTGGGGGAGGAGCCAGTAGCTTGGTCCTGGGCTGGGGGAGGAGCCAGTAGCTTGGTCCTGGGCTGAGGGAGGAGCCAGTAGCTTGGTCCTGGGCTGGGGTAGGAGCCAGTAGCTTGGTCCTGGGCTGGGGTAGGAGCCAGTAGCTTGGTCCTGGGCTGGGGGAGGAGCCAGTAGCTTGGTCCTGGGCTGGGGGAGGAGCCAGTAGCTTGGTCCTGGGCTGGGGGAGGAGCCAGTAGCTTGGTCCTGGGCTGGGGGAGGAGCCAGTAGCTTGGTCCTGGGCTGGGGGAGGAGCCAGTAGCTTGGTCCTGGGCTGGGGGAGGAGCCAGTAGCCTGGTCATGCAGACCGTATTTTCCCTGGTTTTCTTTGACCTGTTTGACTTGAAAAATTCTCCTTCTTTCTCCTTCTGACGTTCTTCCACCCGTTCCTCCTCTCTCTCTCTCTCCCTCTTTCTCTCTCTCTCTCCCTCTTTCTCTCTCTCTATCTCTCTCTCTCCCTTTTTCTCTCTCTCCTTCTTTCTCTCTCCCTCTTTCTCTCTCCCTCTCTCTCTCTCCCTCTTTCTCTCTCTCTCTCTCTCTCTCTCCCCCCCTCCCCCCTCCCTCTCTGCTCCAGGATGGGGAGGACCTGATGGATGAGTGTGTGCTGAAGTTCTACACCCAGCAGTGGGAGGACTACCGGTTCTCCAGTAAGGTGCTCAACGGTATCTGTGCCTACCTCAACCGCCACTGGGTCCGGCGGGAGTGTGACGAAGGACGCAAGGGCATCTACGAGATCTACTCGGTGAGAGACTGTGTGTGTGTGCGTGCGTGCGTGCGGCATCTACGAGATCTACTCGGTGAGAGACTGTGTGTGTGTGCGTGCGTGCGTGCGTGCAGCATCTACGAGATCTACTCGGTGAGAGACTGTGTGTGTGTGTGTGTGTGTGTACATTTATAAAACTGACACTACTGCCCTAAATGAAAAGGTGTGAGGGATGGCCAAATTTTTTTTTTTGACAAGGGCTTCTGTATGAAACACAGTTTTTCTCACGATGCGAGGTGTAAACTACGCTCACTACCTCCTCTCACCCTTCTCTCTTCCTCTCCCCCCCCTCGTCCCCTCGTGGGCTCCTAGCTGGCCCTAGTGACATGGAGGGAGTGTTTATTCCGACCCCTCAACAAACAGGTGGGTGTGGCCTCACAGCTCTGACTGACGCACATCACCATGGTAACCCTCCAAGCTGTTCTGCGCGTGATTCACTGTTGTGCACGTCAGCGTTGTCCAATGATCCAGTCACCCGTGATTCCATTCATTCGTTCACCATCTTGTCTCTCTGTCCATCTCTCTCTCTCCTCCCCTCTCTCAGGTAACGAATGCGGTGCTGAAGCTGATAGAGAAAGAGAGGAACGGAGAGACCATCAACACGCGGCTCATCAGCGGAGTGGTCCAGTCCTACGGTCAGCACTCCCCTCGCTGGTGGGAAGCATTGATCCTGGGCGTGTGCGTGCGTGTGTGCGTGCGTGCGTGTGTGTGTGTGTGTGCGCGTGTGTGTGTGTGCGTGCGTGGGTGCGTGTGTGTGTGTAACTGACTGCGTTCTGTCCCCCCACAGTGGAGCTGGGCCTCAACGAGGAGGACGCATTCGCCAAGGGCCCCACGCTGTCTGTGTACAAGGAGTACTTTGAGTGCCAGTTCCTCACGGACACGGAGCGCTTTTACACCCGGGAGAGCACCGAGTTCCTCCAGCAGAACCCCGTCACCGAGTACATGAAGAAGGTAGGTGTGTGTGTGTGTGTGCGCGCGTGTGCATGTGCGCATGCTGCATATAGCCGTGAGATGATGATTGTGTGTGTGCATGGTGCATTTAGAGGTGAGATGATGATGATGATAAAGATGATGATTGTGTGTGTGTATGTGTGTGTGTGTGTATGTGTGTGTGTGTGTGTGTGCATGTGTTTGTGTGTGCATGTGTGTGTGTGTCTGCGTGTGTCTGCGTGCGTGTGTGTGTGCGCGTGTGCGTGCGTGTGTGTGCGTCTGTGTGTGTGTGTGCGTGTCTGCATGTCTGCGTGTGTGTGCGTGTGTGTGTCTGCATGTCTGCGTGTGTGTCTGCGTGTGTGTGTGTGTGTGTGTGTGTGCGTGTGTGTGTGCGTGTGTGTGTGCGTGTGTGTGTGCGTGTGTGTGTGCGTGTGTGTGTGTGCGTGTGTCTGCGTGTGTGTGTGCGCGTGTGTGTGTGCGCGTCTGTGTGTGTGTCCAGGCGGAGGCGCGTCTCCTGGAGGAGCAGCGCCGTGTCCAGGTCTACCTCCATGAGAGCACGCAGGACGAGCTGGCCAGGAAGTGTGAGCAGGTCCTCATAGAGAAACACCTGGAGATCTTCCATACCGAGTTC
The DNA here is from genome assembly GCF_949987555.1 of Borostomias antarcticus. NCBI lineage: Eukaryota > Metazoa > Chordata > Actinopteri > Stomiiformes > Stomiidae > Borostomias > Borostomias antarcticus. The sequence continues at coordinate 32,501,915 of NC_140235.1, read as the reverse complement.
CAGAACCTGTTGGACGCAGACAAGAACGAAGGTGTGTGTGTGTGTGTGTGTGTGTGTGTGTGTGTGTGTGTGTGTGTGTGTGTGTGTGTGTGTGTGTGTGTGTGTGTGTGTGTGTGTGTGTGTGTGTGTGTGTGTGTGTGTGTGTGTGTGTGTGTGTGTGTGTGTGTGTGTGTGTGACAGTGTGTGAGAGAGAGTGTGTGACTCTCACCCCCCCGTGTCTCACAGACCTGGGCCGGATGTACAACCTGGTGTCCCGGATCACGGACGGCCTGGGGGAGCTGAAGAAGCTTCTGGAAACACACATCCACAACCAGGGTCTGGCCGCCATCGAGAAGTGCGGAGAGGCCGCCCTCAACGTACGGACACGGTGTTTACATGCTGTAGAGAGGAAAACGCCTTTTCTAAACAACTGTACATTAAGACCCGTCAGTTGTAACTTGTAAGCAAATACTTTAGCCAAGTCAAATGAAAACCTGAAACGTATCGTACAACTTGACAGTAGAACGCTCAAAACATCATTTACTACACCGACATGCTGTGAGTGTGTGTATCCTGTAGCTTTTATAGACTAACTGGTCATACAAGCCGATGCATCTGGCAAACGTGTGTGCGTGCGTGTGTGTGTGTGTGTGCGCGCGTGTGTGTGTGTGCGTGTGTGTGTGTGTGTGTATGTGTGTGTGTCCAGGACCCTAAGGTGTATGTCCAGACCACTCTTGACGTGCATAAGAAGTACAACGCTCTCGTCATGTCGGCCTTCAACAACGATGCTGGCTTTGTGGCTGCGCTCGACAAGGTAGCTACCTGACCTGACCTGACCTGGCTACCTAGCCTGTCATTACTGCAGTGTGTGTGTGTGTGCTGTCTCTGATGCCGTGGCGTCTCATCCTCTCTCCAGGCGTGTGGACGGTTCATCAACAACAACGCCGTCACCAAGATGGCCCAGTCGTCCAGCAAGTCACCTGAACTGCTGGCCAGATACTGTGACTCTCTGCTCAAGAAGAGGTGTGCATGTGTGTGTTTGCGTTTGTGTGTGTGTGCGTGCCTTGACGGTATACGCGAGCGAATGTGTTTCAAGTGCACCACTGTAGAACATCCTCATTATGTGTGTGGGACATCCTCATTACGTGTGTAGAACATCCTCATTACGTGTGTAGAACATCCTCATTATGTGTGTAGAACATCCTCATTATGTGTATGGAACATCCTCATTGTGTGTAGAACATCCTCATGTGTGTAGAACATCCTCATGTGTGTAGAACTTCCTCATTATGTGTGTAGAACATCCTCATTGTGTGTGTGTGCTCTCTTGATCCTCAGCTCTAAGAACCCAGAGGAGGCGGAACTGGAAGACACACTCAACCAAGTGGTGAGAGACACACACACACACACACACACACACACTCGTTTGTGCGGCTGTTCTCATGGCTCTCTTCCTCTCTCTCTGCCAGATGGTGGTGTTCAAGTACATTGAGGATAAGGATGTGTTCCAGAAGTTCTACGCCAAGATGCTGGCCAAGCGCCTGGTCCATCAGAACAGCGCTAGTGACGACGCTGAGGCCAGCATGATCTCCAAACTCAAGGTATACACACACCCACGCGCGCACACACACACGCACATACCCACGCACGCACGCGACACACACAGTATATTTATGTCCCGTTCATGTACTCACTGACCGATAGTATTTTAGATGCCCAAGCTTTATACACACAGTCGCTTTCACTCTGAATAGACACAAAAGACACGATTACATTTAGAACATACCATCACTGAATATCTCTAAATATCTCTCTCCCTCTCCCCCCCTCTCCCTCTACCCCTCTCCTCCTCTTCCTCTCTCTCTCTCCCCCTCTCTCTCTCTCCCCCCCTCTCTCTCTCTCTCCCCCCCCCCTCTTTCTCTCTCTCTCTCCCCCCCTCTCTCTCTCTCTCCCCCCTTTCTCTTCTCTCCCTCCCCCCTCTCTCTCTCCCCCCCTCTCTCTCCCCCCCCCCCCTCTCTCTCTCCCCCCCTCTCTTCCTCCGTCCTCAGCAAGCGTGCGGGTTCGAGTACACGTCCAAGCTCCAGCGCATGTTCCAGGACATCGGCGTGAGCAAAGACCTGAACGAGCAGTTCAAGAAACACCTGACCAACTCTGAACCCCTCGACTGTAAATATCCAGGATGATCACACACTTGCATCACACTGCATTTCAAATGTGTGTATTCGTACATAGTTGTGTGTGAGATGAGCTAGTCAAGGTAATTGTGTGTGCGTGCGTGCGTGTGCGTGTGTAGTGGACTTCAGTATCCAGGTGTTGAGCTCGGGCTCCTGGCCGTTCCAGCAGTCGTGCACCTTTGCTTTGCCCTCTGAGGTGAGACACTCCCGACCCTGAACACCACATCACCCCTAACACCATCACAGCCAGGACAGCGTGGGCCTTACCTCCCCCTCTCTCTCTCCCCCTCCTCCCCCTCTCTCTCTCCCCCTCCTCCCCCTCTCTCTCTCCCCCTCCTCCCCTCTCTCTCTCCCCCTCCAGCTGGAGCGCAGCTACCAGAGATTCACCGCTTTCTACGCCAGCAGACACAGCGGGCGCAAGCTCACCTGGCTCTACCACCTGTCCAAGGGAGAGCTGGTCACCAACTGCTTCAAGAACAGGTCTCTTCTCCTGGTTTCATTCTGCTCTCTCCTCTGACCTCCTCCTCTGTCCTGGTCTCCTCAGTTCTGTTGGCTTCTGGTTCTATTGTGGTCTGGTCTAGTTGGGTTTAGGGTTGGTTCTATTGTGGTCTGGTCTAGTTGGGTTTAGGGTTGGTTCTATTGTGGTCTGGTCTAGTTGGGTTTGGGGTTGGTTCTATTGTGGTCTGGTCTAGTTGGGTTTGGGGTTGGTTCTATTGTGGTCTGGTCTAGTTGGGTTTAGGGTTGGTTCTATTGTGGTCTGGTCTAGTTGGGTTTGGGGTTGGGTCTATTGCGGTCTGGTCTAGTTGGGTTTGGGGTTGGTTCTATTGTGGTTTGGTCTAGTTGGGTTTGGGGTTGGTTGTATTGTTCTTATGGTGACCGGTTGACCCCTGGTTGACCCCTGTGTTCAGGTACACCCTGCAGGCCTCCACCTTCCAGATGGCCATCCTGCTCCAGTACAACACAGAGGACCTGTACACAGTCCAGCAGCTCACCGACAGCACACAGATCAAGACTGTAAGGGGCGCACGCACGCTCACACACGCACTCACACACACACACACGCACTCACACACACACGGAACAGCCGCATAATGCACGCACACACACAATCAATCTCGCTCTCAATTAAACAAATAAATAAAAAAGAAATCTGTCATCGACGTAAGAATACATATTAACATTGATAAAGCAACATTGCACAGATAGTACTGGGCAGAAAAATAGAAGTACAGAAATAACAATGGTTATTCAGTTGATAAACTATCAGGCGGTGACTGCAGAGCTTTGGGGTTTTAACTCTGTGAACTTTGTTTTGTTTCAGGACATTTTGGTTCAAGTTCTGCAGATCTTGTTAAAATCCAAATTGCTGGTAAGTGGTATAAATATATTTGACTTGTGACCATAGCCCACTAGAGGGTGCTGTAGTGTAATGTCCTGTTGATGGATTGGGTAGGGTTTAGCCCTGGTCCTAGGCATGAGGGGGGTTTAGCCCTGGTCCTAGGCATGGGTGGGGTTTAGCCCTGGTACTAGGCATGAGGGGGGTTTAGCCCTGGTCCTAGACATGGGGGAGTTTAGCCCTGGTACTAGGCATGAGGGGGGTTTAGCCCTGGTCCTAGACATGGGGGGGTTTAGCCCTGGTCCTAGGCATGAGGGGGGTTTAGCCCTGGTCCTAGGCATGGGTGGGGTTTAGCCCTGGTCCTAGGCATGGGGGGGTTTAGCCCTGGTCCTAGGGTGGGGGTTTTTAGCCCTGGTACTAGGCATGAGGGGGGTTTAGCCCTGGTCCTAGGCATGGGAGGGGTTTAGCCCTGGTCCTAGGCATGAGGGGGGTTTAGCCCTGGTCCTAGGCATGGGGGGGGTTTAGCCCTGGTCCTAGGCATGGGGGTGTTTAGCCCTGGTCCTAGGGTGGGGGGGGGTTTAGCCCTGGTCCTAGGGTGGGGGGGGTTTAGCCCTGGTCCTAGGCAGTTCCCCGGTACACATGTTGTTACTCACCCAACTGAAGTAGCTACAGTTGCAGCCGAACTACCTTTTTATATAAAAATAACTTTTTCCCGTGTAAATAGCACATATCCAGCATGTCCGCTAGCCTGGCTCTGCGACCCGTGTCACGTGATCTCTCTCCACCATACAGAAACAGCCTGTGAGTCACATGATCAGGGTCGTGAATAGGGATGGGGATCATTAATTTTTATTGATATTGATACCGTTATCGAGTCTGCTTAATGATCCAGGTCCTTATTGATACCACTATCAATACTTTTCTATGGGAAAAACGAGACGGACGGCAATACATGTTTTGCATTTATTGCTTACAACAAGCCAGGATAACATGCCTGTAACATCAAATGAACAGTGTCACTGCGTGGTAACTTCCTGTTCAACCGCTGCCTGATGACTTTGATTTCTGAACATAGGCTCCTTTCTTCTGAACTTTGGCACTTCAACAGCATTGTCCATGGTCATTGCCACCACCTTCTGTGCAATCCCGAACTCTTCCAATACCTCCCCAATCTCCACTGCCACTGTTTCCCCGGTCTGCGCCCGGTAGACAGCTTTGGTCCGCAGGACCTTCTGATGAAGTTGGCCTTGACTGATGTAATGTACAGTCACTGTGATGTAGTGGTCCTGTGCCAAGCTAGTCCAACCATCGCTTGTGATGGCTACCTTGCCCACTTTTGGCAGCTCGGTTACCACATTTTGCTTCTCCACCACATACCAGGCAGGGATGAGGGTGTTGGAAAGAACAGACCTGCAGAGAGGCGTGTAGCGTGGATTGAGGTCTTTAGTCATCTCCCTAAACGATGGCGATTCCACTGTTGTAAAGGGATGCAACCCCTTCACCACAAACTTTGTGACAGCCCTGTGACACTCGTCCACTTTATTAAGTGGCATCTTCCCAGCAGCAGCCAGGGTGAAAGGAGTTTGGTGAGTGAGGAGAGATGGGGCTGTGGACTCACGAGCTGGGATGAGCTGACTACCATCTAAATGCATAGTAGGCGAGTGTTAAACATCATTAAAACACAACTCATAGGCTTAGAAAATTAACATTCTTTACCATCCAATTGCTGATAAGATCTCTGTCTGGGTGGTATTTTCTTTTTCTAGCCAAAAAGTTAGAGTAAAGTAAAAAGCAATTCATATGTGTTTTGTTTTTTTTAAACAAAAAATTCGACACCCTGCCCCTTTAAGCCAAAAAGGCACAAGCCCTCCAAATGTTCTGTCAGACACTTAAGTTGGTGAAATGTGCTAAATATGTATTTGTTTATGTTTCATTAAATATTTAGTTTTCACACTTAAGTGCCAAGTAGCTAGCTAGCTAGCCACCAAGAGAGGCTGTTGCTGCTTTACTGTCCTGGACCTGGCTATCTCATTCTAAACTAACACCATGGACTTCAGTTTATTCGTGTTTGATGGATTATTATGAATTGTATTTTTATTGTCAATGAACAGGACTTTGGGGTTTTGTTCCCCATCCCTAGTCGTGAAGCCAGGCTTGTGGATACCAACAGCTCTGAGTTTTTCTATAAAAGGTGTACAACTGTAGCCACCTCAGAAAAGGCTTTCATCTTTCAAAAACGGTCTTCAGTTGGGTGAGCAACTAAATAATATTATCTGTAGAGGCTAGGTTGAGTTAATAGTACTCTGAGCTGGACCAGGGCTAGGCGGTGTAATGTCTCCTTTATTGTGGCCTGTCTAATACCACCTGTAGCCTATATCTGTCTGCCTGTATATCTGTCTCTCTGTCTGCCTGTCTCTGTATATCCTCTTGTGTGTCTGTCTGTCAGGTTCTTGAGGATGAGAACGCTAATGTAGACGAGGTGGAGTTCAAACCTGAAACCCTCATCAAGCTCTTCCTGGGATACAAGAAGTGAGTTCTCTCTCCACCTCTCTCTCCCTCCACCTCTCTCTCTCCCTCCACCTCTCTCCATCTCTCTCCCTCCACCTCTCGCTCTCCCTCCACCTCTCTCTCTCCCTCCACCTCTCTCCATCTCTCTCCCTCCACCTCTCGCTCTCCCTCCACCTCTCTCTCTCCACCTCTCCACCTCTCTCTCTCCCTCCACCTCTCTGCCTCTCTCTCCACCTCTCTCTCTCCACCTCTCTCTGTCGACATGCAGTGGCTCAGTGGTAATTGCTGGTGTTCTAATTGCAGTAAGAAGCTGCGCGTGAACATCAATGTCCCCATGAAGACGGAGCAGAAACAGGAGCAGGAGACCACACACAAGAACATTGAGGAGGACCGCAAGCTCCTCATACAGGTGTGTGTGCGTGTGTGTCCCCGTCTTCTAGCGCTTGTCTGTCTGTCCTGACCCCTGGCGTTTGACCCCTGCAGGCTGCCATAGTGAGGATCATGAAGATGAGGAAAGTCCTGAAACATCAGCAGCTCCTCGCTGAGGTTCTCAACCAGCTGTCCTCTCGCTTCAAACCCAGAGTCCCTGTTATCAAGGTGACACACACACACACAAAACACTCAAACACGGAGCATTCTCTTTATGTATCATATCCTCAAACCTCTATAGACTTGCACTGACTTCCTCATAGAGGACTGTGATTGAGTTTTGGATCAAGGGTAGCGTGTCTCTAACCTCCTGTCTCCCTTCTAGAAATGCATCGACATCCTGATAGAGAAGGAGTACCTGGAGCGAGTGGATGGGGAGAAAGACACATACAGCTACCTGGCCTAACCCCCCCCCCCCCCCCCCCCCCCCAACACACCCTTTTACCTGTCTTCTTTGTTTGTTTTTTTATGTCTCTGAGTAATAAAGTGTGGATCCTCAGACTGGCGGACATGTTATGAGTGTGTGTGATCACGGCCCCGCCCACACGTTGGGACGAGGGGCACATGAGCATGTGGACCTGATGCTATGATGACCTGAGCTGAACTCTGAATCACCTGACCTATCCTTAGGGACAGGAAACTAACAACATACACCACCCTCATACCTAGACCCCCGCCCGCCCCCCCCTCCCCCTCCCCCCCACACACACACACACACACACACACACACTCTCTCTCACACACACACTCTCTCTCTCTCATCTCTTTGACATGTAAATATAACCAGACTTGTAAACCCATACCCAGCTTAGTGGGAAAATTCAATAATTAGCCTCCAACCAATCAGTATGGACCTGCACCCAGGGCTGCTGCATGCTACTGGCTGCCTGCACCGCTGACGGAACCAGGAAGCACGAGTCCCTCAGCTGCTGGGCGACTGAAGGCTGATACTGTTTAAGGAGAACTCGCTGGAACCAGAAGAATGAGAAAGACAATGTCCCTGTAATTTATGTTTGTGACTGATGCAGTACTTCTGGGGCCGTCGGGCCCAACAGACGGCATTTCAATCCTTATATACCGACCCCTCATACATGAGCTAACCCGTTAGCTCCCCCCTGCTAACCCGTTAGCACCCCCCTGCTAACCCCGGGTACTTGTGTAGATAAGGGAGGAGTGGGCAAGTTGAAGAATTGCGGCAAAGTCAGCAAGAGTGCAAGACGAAGCTAGTCGTTGTCAGCCATTTTAAGATTGACTTGGGAGTAAAAACAGATTTGTCTCGGCTGGATAGAACGCCGTTTCTTCCATTGTCTTTGTAAATGAATGATATGGCTTCAAGTTATGTTTTGAAAAAGAGTGTTGCATATACATAACTGAAATCTGCATGTGAGAATGTCATGGAATGTTTTCTCTTTGGTTTACATTTGTTGTTGGGGAGTTGGCCCTTTCAAGTGTGCACACAAGGCTTTCCCCTCCTGTCTACACAAGTGCCTGAGAGGTTAGGGGTCGTTGGGGATTGGACACGCGTCACTCATACCATGGCTGAAACCATTTGTATAGTGTGGTTCATTTTCTAAATGTCTGATGAATTAAAGTAAAGGTTTCTCTACGCCTGCTTTTCACTGTGGTTCCTCGAGTGACTAGGGCGACAGTGGTCGCGTGCATCGCGTCGCCACCTCCCCGGCAGCCAAGAGCTGCAGACGCCGGGTGGGCGGGGTCATTCATGTGTCACTCACATTATTGAAGATGTATTCTACTGCCATTCTGAGGTAACCTGCTCTGCTATTGGTTGCTGCTTCGGCGATGTCGCTGCTAATTTGCATAAAGTTGAACTCTGCCCAACTTCAAATCTACGCTCAGATCGCTGGTATCGCGTCGCCTTATGTCGCCAGCTTCTATTGAGAATGAATGGCAGCCGGCCGCTCTCGTCGACCAAGTCGCTCGCTGTGTGAGTGCACAGTAAGACTTTGGCATTTAGTCTCACAGAACAACTCACGCAGAAATATTTTCCAATATTTTATTATGCATCACTTTGAACAACATTCCCTGTAAACATTTTAGCACCTTCGTAATCAACGGAGTACGTGTCCCAGTCAGACAGCAGGATCAGTAAATCAGGTCTACAACTCCAAACAAGGATACATGTTCTAGCACACTAGGGTGGGACCTCTTCAGTGGGGTCTGCTGGATCTGGGCCTTTGCAACGGTCGGTAAAGTCAAAAATGCTCAGGTTCCCAGAGAGCAAGTCAAGCCCCCTGTGCTAGCTGGAGCAACATGATTCAACAGCTTCATCTGACCATGGAAACACTGAACATCACCCCTGTACATCAGCTCTAGTGTGCACTAGGTGAAGCCAACAATAAATTACAGGTGTAAAACCGCACATAAATAGGAGCACTTGGGACAGCTGGTGAAGCCCTGGGTGTCATTTTCAAGATTGGTATTATTGCTTCAAGTCAGACAGACGTGATTTTGTTAAGCTATATCTGCCATTTTCCCGAAGCACCAGTTGAAATCCGACCCGGGCATCGATGGCCGTTTACAACTTGTGATACCTCAGAGGCCAGTTTGAGAGGGAGGATTGATCTGTACAGTCCCACTTGGATACCATTTGCTAACAAAGGACATTTCCACATTTCTGTCTGAGCTGCTCTGGGCACTGCACCAATCCAGACCGCCTGGGGCCTGTTACAATACTCCTGCATCCTTCCTTCTGTCCACGAGATCATTACTGGTCTGTATGCCATTTCTAACACTCTCTTTCACTTCTCAGACCTGCCAACTCATCTAAGAACTCCAGAAAACAGAAGGTGCATTTCAGTATTCAAACAAGCCCAAATGTAGCCCTTCATATCACAGTCACAGAACAGCAATAGCAGTCATGGAGTTCCCTGCAAACATGGGCTTTGTCATGCAGAAAACCTATTTGGAATACACAATAATGTTCAAAATCAACAATACTTAAGGACTCTAATCAAGTGTACTAGTCAGTGTTCTATCAAGGGTTCAAGGCACAGCAGAAGTGGACACTCAGGGGTCATGTACAGAAAAGTCACATTGTCTTACTTTAACACCACTTAGAACAGAGATTGCATCAATGCGTGCAGGACAGGTGAAATCTACGAGCGGAGAAGATTTTGGTTCAGAAGGATAGAAACCGGTTTAGGTCACAGAGAAGAGGAGTGCTGGTGAGCGACTGTGTTGGGACTGAACCCTTTCACATTAGCACCTGGTAGCAGAACGCTGTTTCACAAAGCATCGGGAGGCAGTCAAATTCACTACGCTTCACAATTTCTGAAAGGATTGGTCAATGGTCAGAATCAGTTGCTTAACTGATTGATAGCTCTGTGTGGAAACAGCCCTGGCGGGCGGGCGAGCGTGTGTGTGTCTTAGACCCATGTTCCAGTGATACAGTATTATACTTGTCCTGTTATAACAACATACACACATTATGTATAATATATACACACGCAAACAAGATATCCTGCTAGGAATGGAATGTTTGTCCCTGAAACATCAATAACAACCAGTTTGGACAAGATGGAGTCATTGCTTTGCCCATCAGTCTACCTCATGTGTAAAGAGGAGCAGGAAACCTAGGAGGATGTTTGCACGCTTTGCTGTAAACGCCAGAGGAAAGAGCAACGTCTCAGATCCCAGAGAAGAGGAAGATTTGTTGATAGAAAAACAACAAAAACAAAATACAAGAAATAAACAAAATACAATCCAGAGTGAGAAAGAGGCGGTAAAAAGCAAAGCTTCTGTAGAAAAAATGTGGCAAAATGAGTGGCCAAGACTTGCTTTAAAAGCCTTTTAGACGATGAGTCGATTGGGTTTCCTGAAGAGTGGAGAGTGTGTGTGTGTTTGCATGCGTGCGTGTATGTGTTTGCGTGCGTGCAGGAGTGTGTGTGTGTGTGTGTGTGTGTGTAAGGCTTGTGAGTTGATCAGAGGAGGTAGAGGGGAGAGTCAGGCCAGTTCTGCTTCTCGTTCGATCCCCACGTACTTCAGAGCGTCCGCCTGACTATACCTGCACAGAGACACCGGTTAACACACACGCTAACCCTTACATTAACTCTCACATTAACCTTCACATTAACCCTCTCCCAAACATGTCCTCTAACCCTCTCCCAAACATGTCCCCATTAACCCTCTCCCAAACATGTCCCCTCTAACCCTCTCCCAAACATGTCCCCTCTAACCCTCTCCCAAACATGTCCCCTCTAACCCTCTCCCAAACATGTCCCCTCTAACCCTCTCCCAAACATGTCCCCTCTAACCCTCTCCCAAACATGTCCTCTAACCCTCTCCCAAACATGTCCCCTCTAACCCTCTCCCAAACATGTCCCCTCTAACCCTCTCCCAAACATGTCCCCTCTAACCCTCTCCCAAACATGTCCCCTCTAACCCTCTCCCAAACATGTCCCCTCTAACCCTCTCCCAAACATGTCCCCTCTAACCCTCTCCCAAACATGTCCCCTCTAACCCTCTCCCAAACATGTCCCCTAACCCTCTCCCAAACATGTCCCCATTAACCCTCTCCCAAACATGTCCCCTCTAACCCTCTCCCAAACATGTCCCCTCTAACCCTCTCCCAAACATGTCCCCTCTAACCCTCTCCCAAACATGTCCCCTCTAACCCTCTCCCAAACATGTCCCCTCTAACCCTCTCCCAAACATGTCCCCTCTAACCCTCTCCCAAACATGTCCCCTCTAACCCTCTCCCAAACATGTCCCCTCTAACCCTCTCCCAAACATGTCCCCTCTAACCCTCCCCCAAACATGTCCCCTCTAACCCTCTCCCAAACATGTCCCCTCTAACCCTCTCCCAAACATGTCCCCTCTAACCCTCTCCCAAACATGTCCCCTCTAACCCTCTCCCAAACATGTCCCCTCTAACCCTCTCCCAAACATGTCCCCTCTAACCCTCTCCCAAACATGTCCCCTCTAACCCTCCCCCAAACATGTCCCCTCTAACCCTCTCCCAAACATGTCCCCTCTAACCCTCTCCCAAACATGTCCCCATTAACCCTCTCCCAAACATGTCCCCTCTAACCCTCCCAAACATGTCCCCTCTAACCCTCTCCCAAACATGTCCCCTCTAACCCTCTCCCAAACATGTCCCCTCTAACCCTCTCCCAAACATGTCCTCTAACCCTCTCCCAAACATGTCCCCTCTAACCCTCTCCCAAACATGTCCCCTCTAACCCTCTCCCAAACATGTCCCCTCTAACCCTCTCCCAAACATGTCCCCTCTAACCCTCTCCCAAACATGTCCCCTCTAACCCTCTCCCAAACATGTCCCCTCTAACCCTCTCCCAAACATGTCCCCTCTAACCCTCTCCCAAACATGTCCCCTCTAACCCTCTCCCAAACATGTCCCCTCTAACCCTCTCCCAAACATGTCCCCTCTAACCCTCTCCCAAACATGTCCCCTCTAACCCTCTCCCAAACATGTCCCCTCTAACCCTCTCCCAAACATGTCCCCTCTAACCCTCTCCCAAACATGTCCCCTCTAACCCTCTCCCAAACATGTCCCCTCTAACCCTCTCCCAAACATGTCCCCTCTAACCCTCTCCCAAACATGTCCCCTCTAACCCTCTCCCAAACATGTCCCCTCTAACCCTCTCCCAAACATGTCCCCTCTAACCCTCTCCCAAACATGTCCCCTCTAACCCTCCCCCAAACATGTCCCCTCTAACCCTCCCCCAAACATGTCCTCTAACCCTCTCCCAAACATGTCCCCTCTAACCCTCTCCCAAACATGTCCCCTCTAACCCTCTCCCAAACATGTCCCCTCTAACCCTCTCCCAAACATGTCTCCTCTAACCCTCTCCCAAACATGTCCCCTCTAACCCTCTCCCAAACATGTCCCCTCTAACCCTCCCCCAAACATGTCCCCTCTAACCCTCTCCCAAACATGTCCCCTCTAACCCTCTCCCAAACATGTCCCCTCTAACCCTCTCCCAAACATGTCCTCTAACCCTCTCCCAAACATGTCCCCTCTAACCCTCTCCCAAACATGTCCCCTCTAACCCTCTCCCAAACATGTCCCCTCTAACCCTCTCCCAAACATGTCCCCTCTAACCCTCTCCCAAACATATCCCCTCTAACCCTCCCCCAAACATATCCCCTCTAACCCTCTCCCAAACATGTCCCCTCTAACCCTCTCCCAAACATGTCCCCTCTAACCCTCTCCCAAACATGTCCCCTCTAACCCTCTCCCAAACATGTCCCCTCTAACCCTCTCCCAAACATGTCCCCTCTAACCCTCTCCCAAACATGTCCCCTCTAACCCTCTCCCAAACATATCCCCTCTAACCCTCCCCCAAACATATCCCCTCTAACCCTCCCCCAAACATGTCCTCTAACCCTCTCCCAAACATGTCCCCTCTAACCCTCTCCCAAACATGTCCCCATTAACCCTCCCCCAAACATGTCCCCTCTAACCCTCTCCCAAACATGTCCCCTCTAACCCTCTCCCAAACATGTCCCCTCTAACCCTCTCCCAAACATGTCCCCATTAACCCTCTCCCAAACATGTCCCCTCTAACCCTCTCCCAAACATATCCCCTCTAACCCTCTCCCAAACATGTCTCCATTAACCCTCTCCCAAACATATCCCCTCTAACCCTCTCCCAAACATGTCCCCTCTAACCCTCTCCCAAACATGTCCCCTCTAACCCTCTCCCAAACATGTCCCCTCTAACCCTCCCCCAAACATGTCCCCTCTAACCCTCTCCCAAACATGTCCCCTCTAACCCTCTCCCAAACATGTCCCCTCTAACCCTCTCCCAAACATGTCCCCTCTAACCCTCTCCCAAACATGTCCCCTCTAACCCTCTCCCAAACATGTCCCCTCTAACCCTCTCCCAAACATGTCCTCTAACCCTCTCCCAAACATATCCCCTCTAACCCTCTCCCAAACATGTCCTCTAACCCTCTCCCAAACATGTCCCCTCTAACCCTCTCCCAAACATGTCCCCATTAACCCTCTCCCAAACATGTCCCCTCTAACCCTCTCCCAAACATGTCCCCATTAACCCTCTCCCAAACATGTCCCCTCTAACCCTCTCCCAAACATGTCCCCATTAACCCTCTCCCAAACATGTCCCCTCTAACCCTCTCCCAAACATGTCCCCTCTAACCCTCTCCCAAACATGTCCCCTCTAACCCTCTACCAAACATGTCCACACTCAATAGACAAGTCCCAGATAGCAGCAGGGACACTGGGAACTTCCCACTGAGCAGTGTGTCCAGTCCTCATCTCTGACCTGTAGTCGAAGAAGAGCTCCTCCCCCGTCTGAATGGCTCTCTTGGCAAAGATCCCTATCCTGTGGTCTCCGTTCACCATCATCACTGAGGAGGGAGGAGGGAGTCGGTTACAACACCACCACAGCTTGCGCATCTATGAAACTCCATCTCTTTGTGCCAAGCCCTGCTGTGTGGTCCCATCTGTCACTGTATTGTGTTCCGTGTTGTGCCTGGACCAGCAGACGCAGTCCTGGGGTCATTGATAGCACTAATGGCGGCGGTCGGTGACTGTGAGCGACTGACCTTTTGCATAGCAGTTGGGGTTGACAGAATGGTTGGCGAAGCGGATCTTGTTGCCTTTCCTCGTGGCGTCCACTACGAAGTCTGAGGAGGAGAGAGACCAGGAATCACAACCAGTACCTCTAATCCGTCTTTACGGGAACATTTCTTTGGTGATGTTCGTTTGCTGTAAACGTGTGTGTGTGTGTGAGTGAGTGGATCACCGTTGTTGAGGTTGAAGAGGAAGCTGCACATGTATTTATCATAGACCTTCCCTCTGCGGTCTGCCTCATCCTGGGAGATGATCTACAGTGAGAGGAGAGACGTCACTCTCTCGCACGCACAGGCACACGCGCACACACAGGAAGAGACACGCGCCCACTGTCCTACCTCTCCACAGTACTCTGAAATGAACTCGTTCTTCTGAACCGGCTCTTTGATGAAGATGCCCCAGCCTGCTACGTCTGAGGGAGCTAGCAGCAGGTGCTGAGAGAGGAAGACGAGAGAGGAAGATCAAAACAGAACAAACCAGAGGTATGACAACGATTGAATGAGCGTGTCTGTGTGTGTAGATGCAGTATGTATGTTAAAGGTGCAGTGTGGAGTTTGTGATTTCCTGTTGGACTAAGGAAAACATTTTGAAAAATGCAACTGACAAAACCCCCGCCCCTCCGTTCAGGCCTCCCTCCAAAGCCCCTCCTCCAAACTGGAGGGAAAAAACAAATGACCCTCGCTAGGCAGGTTGACAGGCAGGGGAGCTGTCCAATCAAGTTTCAATTTAATTATTTAAAAGGGACAGCGTAGTTAAAACATATATATTACTCATAGGCTACTGTGTGTAATGTATACTATCATTTCAACTATAATTTCAAGTTGGCAGCACAAAATGACTGGACGCCTTATTATGCTGTGTTCACACCGGGCGCGGCGAGAAAATTTGCGCCGCCCAGTTCGCCTGGCGAATCCTGGCCGCCGCGCTGCCGGGTTCGCACTGCCGGTGCCGCCCACCGCACAGTTTGCGCAAATTGTATTGACTTTCTATGTAAACTCCCCGCGCGGCCGGAAAAATTTGCGCCCGGTGTGAACACAGTATTACAGTCCTGCGACTTCCACAGATTACAGATTTATTTCATTTTAGTTTAGCGCTTTATTTATTGCCGTCAGCATGTGATGAGAATTATTTAAAAGTTGAGCCAAACTGCATACTGCGCCTTTAAAGGACAATGCTCGTTTTTGACAACCTGGACCTTATTTACGACATATTATAAGATGTTTGACTCACCGAGATCACTTTTGTGTAGTTCGGAGGCCTGTAGAAGAAATTTAAAATCCAGCGCGAGCCAGTATATCCATGTAATGGCGGTGATCGGGGCACGAGAATGCAGTTTCTCAAAATCTATTTTCGGCCGCTAAACGGTTGTTTTCATCAATCAGATTGGATGAATCGACAGTTGAGATTCCTCAAAGCGAGGCATTGTTGTGGTTTTCAAATACGGGGTCTTTAGCCTCTGTAATATGATCTTTACACGCCTTTCCCCACTTGCTCCAGCACGCATGCGCACAGGCCAGCACGCAGACTGGCTATTCTCCGGCTACACTCGCGGCTCAAAACGATATGGACGTCCGTCATATTCTAATTCATTTTCTAGATCCTCTAAATCTGACAAATATTCAGCCATATTGCACACAATATTCTAGGCACCAACAATCCGATCGTAGCGCAGAGAATGTGAGCCGCGAGTGTAGCCGGAGAATAGCCAGTCTGCGCGCTGGCCTGTGCGCATGCGTGCTGGAGCAAGTGGGGAGAGGCGTGTAAAGATCATATTACAGAGGCTAAAGACCCCGTATTTGAAAACCACAACAATGCCTCGCTTTGAGGAATCTCAACTGTCGATTCATCCAATCTGATTGATGAAAACAACCGTTTAGCGGCCGAAAATAGATTTTGAGAAACTGCATTCTCGTTGCCCCGATCACCGCCATTACATGGATATACTGGCTCGCGCTGGATTTTAAATTTCTTCTACAGGCCTCCGAACTACACAAAAGTGATCTCGGTGAGTCAAACTTCTTATAATATGTCGTAAATAAGGTCCAGGTTGTCAAAAACGAGCATTGTCCTTTAAGTATGTGGTTGTTTCATTCTTGTTTATATTATGTATTGTATAATTGGACGTGTGTGTGTGCGCGCGCGCGTGAGTGTGTGTTTGTGCGTGAGTGTTTGTGCGTGAGTGTGTGTGCGTTTGTGTGTGTGCGTGTATGTGTGCGTTCGTGGGAACCTTCTTGGCCCCTCTCTGGATGGAGCAGTTCTTGCAGGACACGTTCTTGCTGTCCCAGTGTTCTGCGGCTCCGCAGGTCAGGCAGAGGTCGGGGTCACACTCCCTGACCGCCAGGTAGCACGGACACTGCTTGGTGTTGCACTGGGCCTTACACCTGCAGCCGGGGAACCGGTTCTGGCCTGCACACAGCGGGCAGGTGGGCCAGCGTTACACCCACACAATTTTGGTCATATCTAGTAGGACTGGGTTTAAAAAATCGATTCATCAATTCTGAGTCGATTCTGAATCAAATGATTCAGAATCGATTCAAGAATCCCAAAATCGATCTTTTATTTAATTAATGAATGAATGAATAAATGAAGGAATCAATAGTTCATTCATTCATTCATTTTTGGAAATCAGTATTGATACCCAGCCCTAGTATTGATGTGTTGCATAACTTTGCAGTCAAAAAAACTGGTTTTAGTAACACTAACCGAATCGATATTGAATCGAATCGAAATAATCGATTCTGAACCTTGTGAATCGGAATCGAATCGATTCTTGAAATTCTACTCGATACCCAGCCCTAATATCTAGGTTGTGTGTGTGTGTGTGCGCGTTCTTACACTCGGAGCTGCACTGGCAGAATTTCTCGCAGAAGTTCTGGGCGGTGACACAGGGACAGGAGGAGTCGCAGGGCTGGCGCGGGTGGTCACATGGCTGGTAGTTATACACGTGATTGGAGGAGCCGTCTTCAGGGGGAGGAGTCAAACAGCACTGGTCAGCGTGATTGTGGACCAGCGGTCAAAATATGAAAGTTGTAAATAGTCCTACTGAGTGAGCTCATACTCACACTCTCACTCTTGTATATCTCATCTCTATTATCGACTAGTTAGAATTAGGAAGGATTAAGGATTTAGGAAGGATTAAGGAAAGCCCACATATATGAAAACCTTTATATGTTCTTAGTTTGCCCAACTGAAGGGGTTTAATGCTCCCATCAAGAATGGTGTGTGTGATTCAATACTCACCTTTCTTCAGTTGGATCTTCCTACAGTGAGTGGCCCACAACCTGGAAACAACAGCAGCAGCTTGTCAGTAAATGTGGGCGTCCTCTCCAGAGCTCTCTGGTCCCCTACGGGGCTCTCCGGTCCCCTACGGGGCTCTCCGGCCCTCTACGGGGATCTCCGGCCCTCTACGGGGATCTCCGGCCCTCTACGGGGCTCTCCGGCCCTCTCCGGCCCTCTACGGCCCTCTACGGGGATCTCCGGCCCTCTACGGGGATCTCCGGCCCTCTACGGGGATCTCCGGTCCTCTACGGGGCTCTCCGGCCCTCTACGGGGATCTTTAGTCCTCTCTAGACCTCTATGGGGCTCTCTAGATCTCTACGGAGCTCTCTAGTCCTCTACAGGGCTCTCTAGCAGGCGGCACTGTTGGAAGCCGTGTACCTGTGTTTCCTTTTCTTCTTGCGAGGGGGCGTGTCTTCGTCCTCCGCCGGGGCGCGGGCGATGATGCTAGACTCCTTCACCCTGAACTCGTACACCTGACACACACACAGCTTATAAACAAACGTCCCACAATGGGACGAAAAGAGAATCCTTGCGGAGCACGCCACATCACATCTGAGCCCTTTTAGGCTTTTAGAAGCTCTGTCCAAGTAACTGTTGTGCCCCACACACACACACACACACACACACACACACACCTGTCTGCAGGTCTTGGTGCCGATGAGGCGTGCGATGGCGCAGTAGTTGTCATAGTAGGTCCCTATGAGGACCCTGAACAGAGAGGCCTCAGCACCGCTCCAGTCCACCACCTCGGGTTCACAGGTCAGCTTCAGCTTGACCGGGGTCTGACACCGCGAGTTCCCCTCTGGAACACACACACACACAACCACACACACACACACAACCACACACACACACACAATAAATAGACAACAAAGAGGATTACAACGGATCAATCTGGAGATAGCAGTCTAGTCTATAACACTAGTCTATAACACGCTATAGTGGCCAGCAAAGGTTTTCCGTGTGTGTGTGTGTGTGTGTGTGTGTGTGTGTGTACCGGAGCTGCTGGTGGTCTCGTCCTTCTTGTCGTCGTCGTCCTTGTCGTTGTCGCGGTCGTCGTCCTTGCCCCCCTCGTGGTCGCTGTCCGTGTCTTTGGTTTCCGAGGAAACACTGGGGGTGCTGGGCCGGCTGTTGCTGTTGGGAAGTCGTCCTCGGCGACGGCCCGTGGTGCGCTTGGAGGGGGTCTTGGGCCTTTCGGTCGCCATGACGGCCGGGTACTCCCGGACCATCCCGTCCTGAACCAGGTCAGAACACCGACAGAGTCACCCGAGCGCTCAAGACCAGCCCGTTTCATGTGCCGTTTTCAATGCTTCCTCTGCACTTTATTTAATGATGTTTGTCGTGACAATGGTCCTGTTTTGGTCAACTGTTTGTAATGAGGTTGAAGTTTGGTTACGGTTGAGGCGGTTTATCTACTTGCCTGAACCAGGTACATGTAGCATTCGATGCCGCAGGGTTTACTGTCCACAAGGTTCTCCATGTTCTTACGCTTGTACGTGTTGGGAGTGGCATGGAACGCTGGAGGGGAGAGACCAAGGAGAGAGAGAGGTAAGGAGAGACACAGAGGTAAGGAGAGACAGAGGTAAGGTGAGACAGAGGTAAGGAGAGACACAGAGGTAAAGAGAGAGAGACAGAGGTAAAGAGAGACACAGAGGTCAGGAGAGACAGGTAAGGAGAGACTCAGGGGGCGTGTGAGCACACTCACGGTGGAGGAAGCAGTCGTATTTGAAGCAGCGTCTGCAGAACAGCGTGTGGAAGGAGTGCAGACTCTGCTCCCTCTGGACGGAGCGAGCGTGGGGCCCGTCGATGTTGGGGGTGCACTCTGGGGGCAGCGCACCGGGCAGCTGCTGCTCCGTCAGCTCCTTGTATCTGAGAACACACACACACACACACACATTTATATCCCAAAACGGAAGGTTAGTTAGGACACGTACACACTCAGTAAAGAACAAGGGGAACTCACTTCTCTTTGAGCTCCTCAGTGGAGCCCTTGTCAGGGAACATGGAGGAGATCGCCTCAAAGATCTTGTCAGACGGAAACTTCTTGTCGTCACTACTTGTGCCTGAGGACACACACAGAGGTTACACACACACACGTTACACACACACACGTTTTACACACACACACACACACACACACACACACTGAAAGTAGTTATAGAGGTCAAGACTGGCCTCTAGTGTGGATGCAGGACGTAGGGAGAGAACTCACTCTCTGAGCTGATCAGAGTGTCCTTGTGAGCGTCCTCAGGGTGGTCCTTGGCGTCACACAGCTCCATCTTGTCCAGCTTGAAGTCCTGCTCTTCATCCTCGTCATCTTCCTCATTGTCACTGTACTGGGTCAGAGCGCTCACCAGCTCCACAAAGATCTCATCGTTGATGAATCCACACTCTGCACACACACACATACACACGCAACACGCACACACGATGAGACCAAACCGAATCCCAGACAGACTTAGAGTGTAAATCAAAGTGGAAAGCGGTGCTGTGTGTGTGTATGTGTGTGTGTGTGTCTCACCCCTGTCTCCGTGCACTTTGCCGTCGTAGTTCTTGATGAGCTCCTCTATGAAGGTGCCATCCTGGTCCAGGATCTCGTCTCCCATGTAGGGGATGTTGTGGAGCACCGTCTCGTCCTCCACCTGCCAGGGGCGGGGTGACGGGGGGGGCGGGGTGACGGGGTAACAGAAGGGGGGCAGGGTGGAGAGGTAACAGGGGGGGGGTGGAGGGGTAACAGAGGGGGGCGGGGTGGATAGGTAACAGGGGGGGGGTGGATAGGTAACGTGGGGGGGTGGAGGGGTAACAGAGGGGGGGCAGGGTGGAGAGGTAAGAGGGGGGGGGTGGAGGGGTGCAGGGGCAGATCGGTGCAGGGAGAGAGGGAGGGCAGGTGAAGCGTCAGAGGACATTTGTCAGTTGGATGTTAGTAAGGTCACATGGCTCCACAGAACAACGGCTCGTTCACAATGTATCTGTGTGTGTGTGTACCATGAAGTTCTGCTGCAGAGGGGACCAGGAATACATGACCGGGACGGACGCCACAGCGTTGAGGGTCTTGAGAGGGATGACCTGTTTATGGAACTCCGAGAAGCCGCTGTCCACTGCACACTGTAGGACACGCGCACACACACACACGACGGGTTATGAAACAGTCGAAAAAACATAAATTATCCCTTTCATTGTTTCATGTTCACTGCCAACAACACTGGATCAAAAATGATCATATAATTACATTTTGGCATGAGGCACCACCCATAACTGTAAGCCATCATCCCGGACCAAACATGTCTACAAGCCTGCCATTGGAGGGAGTGTGAATCAGAATCGGAGTTAGTTTTACTGCCGTTGTAGTCTTTCAGCATACTAGGAATTTGCTTTGGGGACTGGAGAATAACATGGAGACAACATTGGACAGGGTGCAGAGCATGGGGAACAGGGCGTACCAACGCAGCCATGCACAGCACCATTCAGATATCTAAAGTGTGTCTGTGTGGTGTGTAGAGCGCGTGCTGACCTCTCTGGTCCCCCGTAAGGAGCTTACAGAGGTCATGATGTGGACAGGCTGAATGCGTCTCGTCTTCCACTCCTGGTTCAGGATGTCCGTCCGCTCCAGAATCTTCTGGCGGTTGGAGTTAAACATGCTCTGGAGAAAGAGACGCGTCAGAAACCTGTCTCTGTGCTTGTGTGCGCATGTCTGCACCTCTTATGTGTTTTTCTCCCTTGACCAATCTGCAACATTTGCGCTAGAAAATGGTTTGTGTGTGTGTGTGTGTGTGTACCTTGACCTCGTCGGCTCGTCTGAAGCGTTTGAGCTGCCGGAGCCTCATGTACTCAGACTTCACCCTCCTCTTCCAACACACAGGCCCCTTCTCTGACCGCCTCCCCGTCAGCACCATGGTCAGCCTGGAACACACACACACGCGCGCACACACACACACACACACACACACACACACACTTTAATCATTTATTTACGCCCACATAATGAAACCATGCATACAGGGACACAAATACTAAAGGCACAGATTAGTCTACAGCTCACAATTAACATGGACAATGTCTTTCACATACAAAACACATCACTCATGGGTACAAGCAGCAACGTCTCCGCCATTTATGGCGACTGCCAATAATTGCAGAGAGAGCAATACTTGGTGAGCCCTTTAGCTTCCTTCTTGGATGTCTCAAGTAGACGTAGTCCTCTGACAACCAACCTATGAACATGTCCAAAGCTGCCAAATATGAAAACAAGTAGTGTACACCTATAGCCTAGCTCTGAGATGGTATTTACGAGAGGTTGGTATTACACACACACACACACACACACACACACACACACACACACACACACACTAGAATCTTCCACTCCCTTCACCTTACAAACACAGACCAACCTCTTTCATAAAAATGTCAATGACATGCACATGACATCTACGATAGTCAGATAATTATGGTGAATCTACATTAAAACTGGTGTATTCTTAATTTGATACCACACACTTGACTCAAGGGGCAAACCAGCCACAGCCAAAGGCTTGAGGGCCCCACAACTTATTTTGCCCCATGTTGAAAGACAGACTTGGAATGAGCTTCTCCCTCAGTTCAACTCACATGTCTCTATTTGACCAGGTAATAATACCAAGATATGAAGGCATGGGGAAAGCCCCAAACGGTCTCCTGCTCTTAGTCAGCACGTATGAAAACCCGTCCACAATGACTTCCTCTCTTCGCTCATCTCGTCAGAGAAACGAGACCTCGGTACTTCCTGACAGTCACTGGGATTTTGGTGAAATTTTAGGAGTGAAATAATCCCTATGTTTGGAAATTGATATTATTAAGAGGGATACTGTGACAGGTGGTTGAATAGCGACCCCATTAGACACATCAAGTGCATCAACAGACATGGGGCGAGACGGGTTCTGCTGAACTCGGGAGGAACATTGTTGCTAAAAATGATCACTCCTCTTGACATTGACGTTGTGGATAGCTAACGTTAGCTAGCTAACTTAAGAGCGAGCATTACATTTTTCTGTAACGGCTGGGAATCCGAGTGCCAGCTAACGTTAGATTTGATATTCAGCTGGAAGTATAGATGTTTGGTTCAGGAGAACGCGGAAACCGGAGTTTTCTAGCTTGACACCACGTCATATAACTTAAGCAAACCAGCCAGTGTAACACCAAGACAAAGACTTTGTGCAATTCACGATACAAATAAAAGAAATGCAGCTATCTTTGTATTATCATATGCCCTTTGTTACTGATCATCAAGATAGCTAAATAAGTATACCAGATCCGTTTGTTTTGCTGCTAACAAACCTGCAAAAAGACCCCGACCCTCATTGCCAAACAGTCCAACACGAGCTCAACTCTCGAGCTACTTAGCTTCGTGTTTAGCCTGCAAGCTAAACAAAACATCGCGCTCTCGCTTTTGGTTCGTAATTCATACGGACAAACAGTAGCGGTATTGACAGCGTCTCCTACCTGCGGAAAGAGGTCAGTTCTCATTCAATCAAGTGAAGTCGAGATCGACCGGACAAACCAACACACACTAAATCGTCCGTTCCTACCTCCGGCTAGCTGGGGAGAGAGAAGGGGGGTGGCGATTCACCTCGCGCGTCCGCCGAATGCCAGCTCTCCGAACACCGGCTAGTCCGAGCTCGCCACACAAAACGGGCGATTCTTTTCTTTTGCTGCGCTTGGATATATAAATTGGGTAACGGCTAGATACTGTCAATGTAAATAAACAATTGTAATACTGCTATTTATCTGTAGAGTTTTCCTAATTTCAAGATTTCCACCTCAGCAACTATTCAAACATCTCTCTCTCTTCACTCGCCGCCCACTACGACTACTGCAGATTCAACGAGCGCCAAACATATGAGCCATTCACCAGCGTCGATACTCAAACTTCTCACTGTGGTGTTATGCGATAGGTCTCATTGTACGGGAGAACTGACCAATGAGAGGGAGCGCTGTGTTGGGGGCCCCGGAATGGGGGACATGTGGAGAACTTCCCTTTGTTCTCTCGGTTAACAACGACCAAAACCCTAAATATAATTGTGATATTCTGACCGTTAAGTGTCAACACCGCTCCTTGGTGCCATATTTAATTTTCGACTATTTGTAATTCAAATGGTTTATTCTATCTTCTATCATGTCAATAAAATTTGAATAATTCCTTGAAAAATTTTCGCGTTTCATGGAAAATGTAGGCTACAAGTATAGAATTTGACCTTAAACCATCCTAGAGTACTGTGCATGTTTTCGATTTTATAGGCAAAGGCCTACACTACATACAATCTATTTATATTCTGGACAGAGCATTTACCCTGATGTAAACCGTGTTTCCTCCGGCCGGGTGCATCTCAATAGCCTAAATTGACTGCCTCTTGTAGACCCATATCTTCTACAGGCTACGCGGCAACACTGACCATATCTGGACAGATGAAGGATAGTGTAGGCCACTTTGTGCTTGATATATTACACGCCACACCTTATCGATTTTCTCTCCGTTTTTATCAATTCTGTGTTTTCAGGGTGATCGTGAGACCTCGGAAGGAACCAGTCGAAAGTGTACAGCCGCATCCTCAGCCGTTCTACCGGCCAGGGTCAGCTAGTTTATTAGACCCCGCCCCGTCTATGCATTCATTGGCTTACAGCACCGAGGGAAGCATCGCCAAGACTGCACTGTAGCAGCTACAATGGAGCTTGGAAACGAGATTACACATCTGTTCTCTTGTTCACATTTTCGATTGACACCATGAGGGTTTGATCTCATACGTTAACCCTTTTTTGTCTAACCATTCACTGATAAGTCGTGGAGCAGATTTCGGGTAGAGGATAGATTATTGATGCATCCCATCATTTCCATAGTTCACCCACCACACCAAGTCGCATCATTTTCACAACATTTTATTTAAAAAGATGTAGAAATCTTGAACACAGTGCTACATGCTCTTAGAAATGGAAAAAAGCAGAATCTCTTGACTTGATCCAAAAAAAAGAACAAAAAAAGGTTGCACATCAGGATCACAGCGATTCAGTAACTTCCCTCTGTTCTTGGGCTTTCCTCCCGTTTTTTACCCAGGGCTTATCAGACCCAAAGACTCTGCACTGGCATGGTAGAGTTCTTAGCAGGGAGAGATTCTCAAAGTTCATCTCTCTTCTGCGATAACTGTGTGGCATGCTGTTCCAAGAACTTACTGAATCCTTCTACTGTTCTGTCTTCACCTTCAAATATGATTGGGCTCTGCTTGTTGTTGCTAGGTGCCAGGTATATGGTGGGGTAGCCCTCCACTTTGTAGCCATCATGAGGCACGTCGTTAGCTGTGGCGTCCATCTTAGCTATGACGATGTTCTTCTCACCTTTGTACTTCTTCCCCAGGGCAATGAATTCGGGCTCTAGTTTCTTACAGTGACCACACCACGGGGCATAGAACTCAAGAAAGACATCCTTCTCAGGATCCATGACGATGTCGTTGAAGGTATTACCCACGACTACCTTCACTGGCCCTTTGTTGTTCTTGGGGATCGGTTGAGATTTGATGATGGGCTTCAATTTGCCTGCAGACATGGGGGAGAAAAGGCAGAGTCAGTACAGGACAAGCAACTGATCTGTGTCCATAATTGTCCCATTGAAGATGAACAAGAGAGAGCTATTCAATAGTCACATACAGTATAATGACAATGCAAAATATGACACTACACAATGTCTTTTAACTGTGCAAAGTTCCTTCAAACATTCTTTTGTTTTCTGACAAGTGGCATCACATTACTGGTGCAGTTCAGTGAGTCAGTATTGAGTCCAAGGCTGCTATCCTACACCATTTACATGCTACAATATAAAACGTTTAAATATGATACTTTAACCACTGTGGGTTTTTTGGCTATAAAAAACAAACAAAGTGTGCCTCTTTCAACAACTGTAAAACACACACCTTTCTTGAAGGCCATGACAAAGTCCCTCAGGATGTCAGAGTCAAACTCCTCTGGCTCCATGGCAAACTTCTTGAGTCCATCTCCCAGAATTCCTACATTCACTTCCTCCCCACTGTCACTCAGTCCCAGGCTCTTCAGCTCATCAGAGTAGTCTTCCTCGTCCGCAATGGCAAATGTGTATTCTGGGAAGTCCTTGGCCACCTCCAGCACCTTGGCCCTCCAGAATTGAGTGGCTGGAAAAGACAGCAGTCAGAGAAATGGAAAGAGCATAAGCTGAGGAAAAGGGATAGATACACGATGGTTGAGGGGCGATGGTTATTGGTTAGATTTATGTCATCTATCATATGTTGTTCTATGCCCTGAGCATTCATGGTGACACAATCATTTAGTGGACCTCTTAACAATACAAGGCAAGGCAAGGATGAAACACCTACCCTTCTTGTAGTCGAAGCTGAAGTCCACGCCGTAGTAGACCACGACCAGCGGCCTTGTGGTGTAGCGTTTGGCATCGTTACTCTGCTTCCTGTGTCCCACCAGAGGCAGCATGTTGTTCCTGAAGAAGTCCTGAACATCTGAGACAGACGTGGAGCCCTGGAGAGATCAAGATGAGGACTAAGTTTAGAATCATTTGCAAAAGCAATAAATACATGTTTTTGTGTTTTTTTTTTTACAGATCCTAACAGCCCATCTGAACACTCGACAGGTCCTAATGTTCATCAGGAGCTACACAACATGTGCATGCATACTTGCTAGTAGCAGCACATAACTTTGAGAACAACTTTGAGAACATCATAAAAACACCAGTACACACACACCACACACACCCACACTTTGCTAGCAGGATCTACCTCAACGGCCAGTGTTCTGGACGCTGGCTCGTATTTGGAGCGGAACTTTTCAGGCTGGACTATGACCACGTGGCCGGGAGAGGTCTTGAGCAGCTTGGCCATGTCAGAGCTGAAGGTGTGGAGGAACTTGAAGTCCTCTCGCATGGAGTTGCCTAGAGATGCACAGACGATGAGTGCCACATTAGCAGACATGGGAGAATAGACAGTAAAGGCCAAAATGCACAAACCAGAGAGCGCCTGACTGCCCCTGACCAAAAGGTGGTGTCGCCCCCCCCCCCTTTGGTGTGACGAAATGAGGAGCAGAATCCGACTGTCAGCTTGGTGTACTTTATTTTGACTTTTGTCGACCTCACCTTTTTTTTAAATGATAAAACTGTATTCTAACTCAGTCTCTAGTTTAGAGTGTATTCTAACTCAGTCTCTAGTTTAGAGTTTCCTGCAACCTCATGACACAGATTACGTGTTTTACAAAAATTGCCCTTGCCAAACAACAACTCTTATTTGGAAATATTTGCAATACAACAGAACCCAATATAGTAAAGTCCCACAGTTGCAGTAAAGTGCTGCATGTTTCAAAAGGTATTATGTTAGCTACCATGCAAGTGATCGCTACTCACAGGCCTCCAGGTAGATCTCAAAGCCTGCGTCCTCCTCTGTGGAAAACACTCCCACGATGACGACATCGTCACCCTCTTTGATGAGCTCCTGCACCTGTTTGACCGCCTGCACCTGCTTAGAGGGAGGCCCTGCCTGCTCACTCATGAAGTCAACAATGCCTGGAGAGAAAAGAACGCACATATCGGTCAGCTCAGAATACACACACACACACACACGCACACACACAACACACACACACAACGGGACAGCCATCAAATACAAACACACTTCAAGAGCAAAACGTTTTATATGGACATACCCATCGTCTCTGTGGGTCCGTTGTATTCAAAGGCCTTGCCCTTCCTGAAGATCTTGAGGGTGGGGTACTCAGACACTTCGAAGCGAGTGACGAGATCGTCCTCTGCGGTGGCGTCCACCTTGGCCAGGGGGATGGGCGGAGAGCGCTGACCCAGCAGCTGTGCTGCCTTCTCATACTCGGGAGCCATCTTCTTACAGTGGCCACACCTGCACATACGGTCACAACAGCATCAGGAAAGCCTCTGCATGAATAACATTCATTTCCTATTCATATTCTCAAGCTTGGCATTAACACAAAAAAAACTAAACCATGTTTTCTTCAGGGACTGACCATGGTGCGTAGAACTCCACCAAGATGAGGTCAGCGTTGTTGACCACCTCGTCAAAGTTATCCTTGGTCAGCACCATTGTGGCCTCTGGGGGGGGCTTCCAGCCAGGCTGGGACACCTCCTTCATTCGAGCCACAATGGCTGAAATGCACAGTTACATCAGAAACAGAGGGAACATGGTGCGACTGTCAGGCAAGTAAGGGACTTGATCTATGATAGCCATTAGCCAATAAATATCCGCCTATCTAGGAATGACTTTCAAAAGTTCAGACATTCATAGACAAGTGAGTCAAACTATGGAACACTGTTCTAGGATCCTTGTGGTACAATGTGTGTACAGGTATGTATCCTATCTAAGTTGCATTGTGGGTCCCCTACCTTTCTCTGTCCTGGCCCCTTCATACTCAACGGGATCCCCCTTCTTCAGGATCTTGAAAGTGGGATATCCCGTCACACCGAACCTGCTTCCGAGAGCAGCAGACTTGGTTGCATCCACCTTGGCTACAGGGATAGGGGGGTCGTTCTCTTTCAGAGCCTGGGCGATCTTCTCATACTCGGGTGCAAAGTGCTTGCAGTGGCCACACCTGAGGACAGCAGAAATTCAATTGATTGAGAAAAGTGGGAATTCAATTGATCGATGTTGATAACAGGTTGATAAGGAACAGGTGATGCCCTCCAAGACAGCCCAAATGTTTCTATCCATGTATTGGTTTGTGAGATCTACAAAGAGGTTATTCTCTCTTCGTTTGGAGGACATCTGAACTGAAAGGTTAGGGACAGATCTTTCTTTGAGATAAGAGATTTTGTCTAATATGAACTTACCAGGGTGCGTAAAACTCAACCAGCACTGTATCCTGTCCCTCCATGAAGGTGTCAAAGTTGCGGTCAGTCAAGACCAGCACTCCGTTCTCTTCCTTCACGTCTGTTCCCTCATCTTCCTCCTCGTCTGTATCTTCCTCCTCATCATCGCTGTCATCACTCTCCCCGTCGGCTTCCTCTGCAACATCTAACAATGAGAGGAATTGATTTAACGTTATAGCTAAGTGTTAGCAGAGGTTCAAATAAGACATCTTGGTGTTGGCAATGAGAATAATATTTTGGAGCTTCATACTCTGTAATACTACTAGTTAGCAAAGTAGATTTGGTTGCAAACACCCATTTCACGTGCGCGTCACAACCGAGTTAGCAGCAGGCTAGCTAGCCATGTAGCTAGCTTCATGGCTAAGTGTAACCAGGCGGGCTAAACATTTACTTAGCTAGTTAACGTTACCCTAAACGTACGCGGTAACTGCATTTCTGAAATGTAACGTTACAAATTATTTGCTAACGTTAGCTACTTACCATCTTCACAGCGGATGACAGTCGCAAAATGGACAACGCCGAGCAACACTATCAATAGCAGCGCTATTTTCCTCATTTCCAGATATTCCAATGGGTTGTTAGCTGGACAATAAGAAATATGTTTCCTTTGATTTAGCTAGTTAGCTAGCTAAACCGACAGATGTCATCAAATGACTGCAACGTTATACAACGAATCAATACTGTTCTGGTGTTGAATTGAGCTAAGGTTTGTGGTTTCATACAAATACAGGACTTCTGGAATCAAGCTCCCCACCTCCCGACTTGAACTTGTCTGACTTGCCACGTTCTCATTGGCCCAGCGTCGCCTTTCATCCAATCATGTGTCGCCACTTAATTCCCTGAAACGTGTACGTTTGAGGGTTCCATTGGATAGTTGTGTGGTTATTCTAACTTTATTGGACTAGATAAAGTGTATGCAAACATTGTAACATAAGTGGCACCATGACATTGGCAGAACCCAAGAATTGTAATCTATTATAGCCAATTTGTATGAGGGATGTAATTTTCATATCAACATTAAGCGGTTGAACAACCATTGAAATCATCTCATGAATTTGTACAGCACTTTTATTACATACCTAATTATGATGACACATTTAGAGACTATGCAAAATCTCTTTAATAATATAGTTGTAATGCATTAAGTATTGTTCATACATTGCCAGTAATGTCTTGTTAGTCTTACATCTCATACAGCTACACAGATAATCATGGTATGGTATGATCATTCAGTGCAAAGGCCAGCAATTAAATAGCAAGATCTTTCATTTATTTATATCCTGACAGGGTGCACGTTCGTCCCAGCACTGTCTGACTGAGCCTGGCTCCTCTCCCTGGACCTGCAGTCCTGCTGTCCTGGGAACCTCATGGACCAGAACCTCCACCACAGCTGTATGGGGCCGCCAGGGCATCTGTACCCCTGCTAGGTGGCTACTCTTGGGCCTCCTAGGTGCCCTCTTGTCAAGTAAAGCAGTGGTGGTCAAGTGGTTTGACTGGTTCTCCAGAACCACAGGCTGCTTCTCCGTCAAGTAAGTCCCATTCTGGATGTGAGGCAGATTGTGCTCTGCCAAAGCCCCAGTGAGGTGCTTCAAGTCTGGGCAAGAGAAAAGGGTGTGTTCCCCTGTGGAGGTATGGAAGTCTCCGTCTGATAGCACTGGGTTTCCTCTGGACCTCTCTCCGTCTGGCAGGGGACAGTCTAACCTCGCAACCCCACCTGAGAGTGCTCCATCTGGGATGAGACCCTGTCCCCTTTGTCCTCCCTGCTGCAGAAGCTGGGTCCTCTCCAGCTCAAGCTCAGATCTGGGATGGCTACTGATGTTCAGGGGGTCGCTGACTGGCGTTTCACTCAGAGCTGAACACTGCAACAGAAGGAAAACATTCACTTACTGTTGTATGAGGTAGGCACACAGGGCTGATTGTGTACAGGGGCATTAGCGTTAACTCAAATTGGTGTGGAAGACATCTACCTGTGTGTGTGCATGTGTTTTATGTGTGCGTGTGTGTGTGTGTGTGTTTTATGCGTGCGTGTGGCCCACCTGTGAGCCCAGGCTGGAGGGGCTCTGGGTGGAGGAGAGTGGTGTGGGTTCCCCCCTGTAGTGGGGGTCCTTGGTGGGCAGAGTGTGGTGCAGACTGTAGTGGGGGTCCTTGGTGGGCAGAGTGTGGTGCAGACTGTCGGAGAACACATTCAGTCTAAACAGCAGCTCATCCACCAAACCCTCAAACTCCTCCAAGTAGTAGGTCTAAGAGGAAAAGAATAAACAAATGCCATTGAAAACAACAACAACAACAGAAGGCTGGTAAACCTGCACAGAGATCATGGTCAGCGCCTTTGAACAAACACTCTCTGGAAAATGGAGGCCACTCACTCTGCTGTGGACGTGGCTATCTGTACATCTGTGCTTGGGTCGGCCAATGAACGCACACATCCTCTCTCTGACGCAGACGGCCACCTCAGACAGGGTCAGCAGGCCCCTCCTCCTCCTGGCCCTCTTTGCAGCTTTCACTAACGAGGAGACCAGGCCAGTCACCTACATGGACAGAGAAGACAGCGCTCTCATGACTCTGGCCTATGAGACCAGGCGTCACCTACATGGACAGAGAAGACAGCGCTCTCATGACTCTGGTCTCTCATGACTCTGGTCTCTCATAACTCTGGCCTTTGCACATGAGCATTCCCCCGGTGGTACATTACTGTAAGACGTGATACCGCAAATAAAAGGCGCTTCACAGTCACACTCTGTAAATGTACTGTGTCACCCTTGTAAATCATTATCAACCAAAGGAGACCTTGAACGGTAGAAGTGTTTTGTGTACCAGGGCGGTCCAGACCAGAGCGCCCGTCAGGCTGAGGGCTCCGTGGTAGGGGCTGCCCGCCAGGCCAGCGGGGGGGCGCGGCCGGTAGAGGTGAGAGAGGGAGGGGGTCCTGAGGAGCCCCCGGCCGCCCCTGGACGGAGAGAGGAGGGTGTGGAGGGAGCCAAAGAGCTGTGGCCCTCTTGTGAGCAGCAGGTTGCCCACACTGGACAGCGCCACCAACAGGACAGCTCCTGACAACTGGACAAAGCACACAGAGGGTGAATCCAATCCAATCCAACTTTATTTGTAGAAGCACTATAAAACCACAAATAAAAACATAACTACACAGCTCACACAGGCATAAGGTACATACAAGTACAGATAGGTATCCTGTTATATAGGTATACAACATTAGGATGTTCCCCTCTACTCTTAGAACACAGGGCAGGCTGAACTGCAAGCACAGAGTACTTGGGGCCCATGGGAGCATGTTTAGGGGGCTGTCTGTCCAGGCTTTACCATCGGCCAGAGGAGGCTGGAGAAGGTCAGTCTGAGAAGAGAGATGGGGGCGGCCATGGCTCTGCTCAGCCTCAACACAAACACACTCTTCACCAGGAGGAGGAAGAGGAGCACCCCACGCAGGGCGCAGGTTCTCTGGAGACAGAGGATACACCATTGTGGTCATCATCGTCATCACCATCATCATCACCATCATCAACACCATCATCATCATCGTCATCACCATCGTCATCATCATCATCACCATCATCACCATCATCATCATCACCATCATCATCCCCATCATCGTCCTTCCTCTTCACTGAAGCAATAATCACTAAATCCAATTTAGAGACATACAGCACCACAACCATGCTATTTAATGCTGTACAGTATTTCTTAATGCTGCCTATATGCATTATACATGCTGAACTTATACGCCAACCTTACTGGAGCCATTCCAGCCAAGCACTGACAAAATGACTATGGAACAGGATACCGTAGCTGTTACTTTAAGAGCAAATATTTGTATTTCTCCACCCTTCTCTCTACCCCCCCCCCCCTCACCTGTGCCCAGGCAGACAGGAAGCTGACGTCGACATACTCCTTGAAGCTGTGTCTCTGTAGCAGGTCAATGACCTCCAGGGTGAGGGTGGACTGATAGACGTAGTAGACATAGTATACCAAGGTTACCAGGAGTATAGTGACCTAGAGAGGGAGACACAACAGCCAGTTAACAAAGACACGTCGACACACACCCACACGCACGCACGTACACGCACGCACACACACACCCACACACACACACACGCACGCACACACCCACACACACACACCGTGGGAGAGGAAGACACAACAGCCTGTTAAAGACGGCAAACACACACACACGCGCACACACACACGCGCGCACACACACACACGCGCACACACACACACACAGCGGGGATAACAGTGACCTGGTACTGGAGGACAAGGGCCAACCCAGCCATTAAAACTGTTAAATAAACAGAGAAAATATCACACTAAGATAAAGATTTGAAGGGTATGAAGTACACTGTAGGTTTTACTCACTAGAATTAAGTTCTGTTTGTTTATTTGTCACTCATCCACATACATAGTATACCAGAACGGACCAAGGTGCTAACACTAAATACTAACGAAACATCCCGTGGGATCACTCTGGAAAAAGTACAAAACAAAACAAAGAACAGAGGTAAGAGGTAAGAACAGGCGGTTTGTGTGACTACTGGTGTTTAAAACACCCATCCAGTATGTAAACAAATAGTGAACAGTGTAGCCAAAATTGCCAGAATAAAACAGGTGTAGAATAAGAAGTGGATAAGCAAGTTTATCTCACAGTGTAAGGAGTTTTTACCATCACATCACACATAAAATAAAACAATTACAACTCGAATCACCAAAGACAGAGATCATGTTTTTAAACTCTGTGATTGAAGGGAGAACCTCCATCTTCAACCGAGTCTGAATGTCATTTCAAGACTTTGGAGCAGCATACGAGAACGCTGTCCTGCCAAGCTCTGTATTAGCTCCTTAAAAACAAGCCAGTCACTGGAACGAGTCTGATAGGAGCTGAGCCCTAGAGGGTCAGCTCCATCATGGATAACAGCATACTGATACTGACAAATCTAGCTGTTGAAGTACGTGCGTGTGTGTGTGCGTGTGTATGTGTGTGTGTGTGTGCGTGCGTGTATGTGTGTGCGCATGTGTGTGTGTGTGTGTGTGTGTGTGCGCGTGCGCATGTGTGTGTATGGTTATTCCCCACCTCCAGCCAGTTGGAAGGGCTGGTCCAGTATCCCAGCATGGCTTTCTGCCCGGCGCAGCTGATCTGGAGGCAGAACTGCAGCAGTGCGAGCGGGAGGAAGAGCAGCTGGGCGAGGGAGGAGAGGTTTGTGTTTAATGACCAGAGGTGACAAAAAACACTCGTTGGCTGCTGAGCTGAAACAAATGTAGTGAGGGGGGTGTCTTGCTCTTACCTGGCAACCCATGGTGACATAGGCCCAGGTGGTGGGAGAGTGGAAGACCCTAGTGGACTGGATGCTGGCGGAGGGAAGCAGGGCTCCAGCGGGGGTCCTCTCTGCCAGCAGGGTGACCCCGGTGAAC
>NC_140235.1:32458331-32460831 GCF_949987555.1 Borostomias antarcticus | reverse complement strand
ACACACACATACACACACACACACACAGTGAAGGGAAATTAGACAACTCAGATGTGCTCAGATGTTAATAATTCGGTGGGGTATTAATTCGGTGCGGTATTAATTCGGTGCATTATTAATTCTGTGCGGTATTAATTCTGTGCGGTATTATTTCTGTGCAGTATTAATTCGGTGCGGTATTAATTCGGTGCGGTATTAATTCGGTGCGGTATTAATTCTGTGTGTTATTAATTCTGTGTGGTATTAATTCTGTGAGGTATTAATTCTGTGTGGTATTAATTCTGTGAGGTATTAATTCTGTGAGGTATTAATTCTGTGAGTTATTTATTCTGTGAGGTATTAATTCTGTGAGTTATTAATACTGTGTGGTATTAATTCTGTGAGGTATTAATTCTGTGTGGTATTCATTCTGTGTGGTATTAATTCTGTGCAGTAATAATTATGTGTGGTATTAATTCTGTGCGGTAATAATTCTGTGTGGTATTAATTCTGTGAGGTATTAATTCTGTGTGGTATTAATTATGTGTGGTATTAATTCTGTGTGGTATTAATTCTGTGCGGTAATAATTCTGTGTGGTATTAATTCTGTGTGGTATTAATTCGGTGTGGTATTATTTGGTGTGGTATTAATTCTGTGAGGTATTAATTCGGAGCGGTAATAATTCTGTGTGGTATTAATTCTGTGTGGTATTAATTCTGTGAGGTATTAATTCTGTGAGGTATTAATTTTGTGCGGTATTAATTCTGTGTGGTATTAATTCTGTGCGGTAATAATTCTGTGTGCTATTAATTCTGTGTGGTATTAATTCTGTGCGGTATTCATTCTGTATGGTATTAATTCTGTGAGGTATTAATTCTGTGAGGTAATAAGTCGGTACCTTGGCAGACATGTGAGGTGGGGAGCGCAGCCCGGTGTGGACGGTGACAGCGTAGAGGTGGCGGTCTGAGGGGGCGTTGTCAGAAAGGACATGGACTTGCTGGTCCTTCTCAGAGACCCTGTCAGCTCTCTGACACAGCGCCAGCGCCAGGGCGTACAGGCACACACACACCACCAACACACCGACCACCGACAGGTCCCTGGGAGGGCTGAGGGCACAGAGAGAGGGTTGTGAGTATGGATGTGAATGGGGTAGACAGAGAGAGAGGGATGTGAGTATGGAAGTGAATGGGGTAGACAGAGAGAGAGGGTTGTGAGTATGGATGTGAATGGGGTAGACAGAGAGAGAGGGATGTGAGTGTGGAAGTGAATGGGGTAGACAGAGAGAGAGGGATGTGAGTATGGAAGTGAATGGGGTTGACAGAGAGAGAGGGTTGTGAATATGGAAGTGAATGGGGTAGACAGAGAGAGGGATGTGAGTATGGAAGTGAATGGGGTAGACAGAGAGAGAGGGTTGTGAGTATGGAAGTGAATGGGGTAGACAGAGAGAGTTGTGTGTGAGTATGGATGTGAATGGGACAGACCCAGAGAGAGGGATGTGAATATGAATGTGAATGGGACAGATAAAGAGAGAGGGATGTGAGTATGGAAGTGAATGGGGTAGACAGAGAGAGGGATGTGAGTATGGATGTGAATGGGGCAGACACAGAGAGAGGGATGTGAATATGGATATGGATGGGGGAGATACCGAGAGGGGATTTAGCATTGATCCTAAATGTCTATACATCAATAATCAATGTAAACTCCATAAAATAATTTGTTCTGGCACGCACCACACCCAGTGCTCATTGCATTCTGGGTAGGATGTGAAGCAGTGACTCACCTGTGGAACTGGCTCAGGAGGTCTGTTGAGTCAAGTCTGTTAGGGATTTGCTGACAGACCATGGTCAGCATGCTCAGGTGGTCACAGCTAAAACACACACACACACACACACACACACACACACACACACACACACACAAACACTGTATATACATGTACCTTTCCATTGTATTTTGCGTGCGTGCGTGTGCGTGCGTGTGTGTGTGTGTGCGTTACCTGCAGTTGACCTTGGTGGTTTGGAGTCCCAGCTGTGGGGTGCAGCCCTGGTCTGTCCAACCCTGCCGGGGGGCCCAGGACAGGCACTGGCTGGTCTCCAGGGTCAGGGTGTATCTGACCAGGGGGCTCAGGTACCGGTGGGCGGGGCTCTTCCTGTGGTCTGCGTTCAGGAGCGCCACGTAGCCCCGCCCTGCCGCTGCTCAACGATGATAACAAGCAACACAACAAGTCTAAAGACCCATAACGGTGATTTATCTCACTGTAGCCACAGCGGAAGGCCGAGCGAGAGGTGTGTGTGTATGTGTGTGTCTGTGTGTGTGTGTGTGTGTGTGTGTGTGTGTGTGTGAGGGAGCTCACCGTTCAGGTAGGAGGGAGGCAGGAGGATGTGCGTGTTGGTCCCCTCCCACTGGTAGATCCTGTGGAGGTGGTACAAGCTGGGGGTGGGCTTCTCAAACATCCTGACACGACACGACAAGAGAACACACACACACACACACACACACACACACACACTCTCTGAACAT